>NW_006399788.1:16254903-16260092 GCF_000299155.1 Elephantulus edwardii | reverse complement strand
AACTACACCGTGTGTTTAATGAGGGATACGGATAGGCAAACTACACCGTGTGTTTAATGAGGGATAAGGATAGGCAAACTACACCGTGTGTTTAACTGCCTCTGAAAACCCACTGGAGGGTCAGCTATGGGTCAGCTAAGACTCAACAACAAACAACAACAACAACAAAACTAATCAAAGACTGACTGGTTGAACAAGCAGTTGCCTTCAAATTTTCTCCATTATGGACCCTTACCAGTGCTAGTTGTTAGAGTCCGACTCATGGCAACTCTATGTAGGTCAGAGAAAAAAACAAACCAAACCAACACCAAGCTTTCCTCCCCTCTATTCCTCTTTAGTGGAATAAAACACATGCATGGATTGGTGTGAACTCTGGTGGTGTAGTTCCTAGTGAGTTGGATGTTATCCTGAAGACTGTCCAGCCTGAATCCACCAAAGCTTTGGGAGAGAAAGATGGGCAGTCTCCTCTCATTTCAATTTATAGTCTTGGAAGCCCAGAGGAGGGTTGTTAAGATTTTGAACCGGCTCCAGGGCATTGAGCGAGTGAGCAGGGCTTGGTTTTCCCCCATTTTCTTCTTTTTTGAAAAATATTGATTGCATTTCTCTTGTTTCTTCTTTATCATCATTTATTGGGTGACTTAGAGTAGATGGATTGAATAATACGCTCATTTTACCTGCAGATCACCTGACCTTAGAGAATGTCTTTAGATCTTTACATCTGGACTTCAAGCAGAATGGGTGACTGAGTGAGATACTGGGATCTTGGATGATAGGTGGGGGCAGACAGTGGCAGTCACTGTTGGGGTCTAGCGGGACAGCCACTGCCTCTTATTCATTCTTGCTTATAAACTTAAGACTTTTGAGTGCATTCTGGCTCATAGTGACTCTTCAGGATTAGTAGGAAGAGCTTCCCAATAAAGTTTCTAAGGCTGTAAAAGTCAAAGAAGCAGATTGTCACATTTTTTTCCTAAGGAGCAGCTGATGGGTTTGAAATACCTGCCTTTTGGTGGGAAGTCAAACACTTAACCCCTGTACCATCAGGACTTCTTCTTACTCATATAACTCTAATTTTTGAAGGGTGAAGGGGAGAGGATTTGTCCAGCTGCAAGTAATGAGTCATGATAGATTTATACTAATCCTGTTCCCCTTTACTAGATATTCAATTTCACAGTCTCTTTTGCAGCTAAAAGTAGTCCCAACACCTAATTTTGGCCATTGTGATGTAAAAGGAAAGTTATTCATAGATATTCTGGGCAATATTTTTCCTTTCTGATAAAAAGAACTGACGCAGCTGGTGTTGTCCTTTTCCTTCTCTTGCTATCATGATGCAGGCAAGACGCCTGGAGCCGCAGTAGTCATCTTGTGACCATGAGGTAATGGTTAAGGATGGTGGGGTGAAACATAAAAACTAGAACAAGAAAACATGTTGCGGAATATTGGGGAGGAAGGGAAGGCCTCTGGCCAGGACGGCTCGCCTGAGCTCCAGACAGGGGCAAGCCTCTGAGTGGCCTTTAATACCGGGTAGAGAAAGCTCCCGTGTTTGGCTGTACCAGCTCGAGAAAGCTCGCCACCTGGGAAGACGGCTGCCGCATCTGTTGAGCTGGGAGCGGTCTGCACAAGTCTGAGTTTCTCCTAAACAATCCACATGTCCCACGTCTACAAGGCCACCCTATCCTGCCTTCATAAGTGCAGTGCTTATCCTAATAAAGCTGAGCTGGATTGACTCTCTGATCCTCTCCTGGAGTAGCGTCTCCATCGTGCTTACTCCCATCAGGTTGTCGCTGTTAAGTTGCTGGTGGACTGACAGCGACAAAACCAAAAGCTTTGCTAGGTCCTTTACCAATCTTGCAATTCTTATTTCAGAATTCTTGTTGTATATGCTGTCATTAAAATCATCATTGTTTAAGCTAGTATTTGTATGAATGTTCCACTACTTAGAGAGCTAAAAGCATTCCTCATGGATACACTTACACTCAACAAGTCCCGTGCCTTAATACTGGTGGTGCTGTGTAACTTCGAGTAGGAACCCACCAAACCTGACCTTCCGGCACTTTTCAGAGGCAGTTAATTGCTCGAAAGAAGGTTGCTCATCATTTTCCCATTGGGCAGCCAGTGGACTCAAACCACTTGCCTTTAGGATTGCAGTGCAGTATTTTACCATTAGGCCACCAGTGCTCCCTTTAATACTAGCAGGATTTTTTAATTTCTTAAGCTTTAACGAATTCAAATAAGCAGATCCTCTACCTGTGTATTAATTGCTCAAATCACCCAACTTTCTTTGTATCTATTGTAAAGTACTGAGAAGGACTGAGATTTTTTTTATCCCACTAGTAAACTTGCTGTTGTTGATTGCCTTCCAGTTGAGCGTGACTCATAGGGACCCTATGAACAAAAGGCCTGAAGCTTTTCTATAACTAGCCTCATTTCTCCAAGTTCATACAATTTCCAGAGACATGTGGTTTAGGATGTGGCTGCCACTCCTGCTTCCAAACAGGAATCAATCTGGGGTCTCCACCAAACAATGTGCACAACAGGTAGCCAGTATGGTGTTAAGGCATTTGAGATCCCATGGCACAAGATTCAGTGTCGCAGCAAACCCAGATTACCTCAGGACAGCAAACTGGCCAGAGTGCTGTATGATTTAGAAGAATGTTCCTCCAAAATATAGTAACAAGGGATTAAAATATAATCCCTTGGGCTCAATTTTTAAATACAATGACCCTCCAGGAAGTCTTGTTGAGTCTAAACAAGAGGCTTAAATAAAAAAATAACCACACAAGCCACACAGATCCTCAACCAAAACAAGAAAGAACACCATCTTACACAGTCCAGTTGCTTCACCCAACTCCTAAAGGCCTGGCATTATATGTTGTTGTTGTTAAGTGTCCTCGAGTAGCAACCCTATAAACAAAAGACCTTAATCCTGTTCTATAACTATTGCCCTTTTTCTAAGTTGTTAGAGTTTCCACAGGCATATTTAGAAGTGGATGTCTCTCCTGCTTCCAAGCCTGTCTTCATCTGTGAACTCAACCAAATGTTGTCAACCATGTGTCACCATTATGGCATTTTGCCATATCACTGGCATACCATTCAGTATCATAGCAATCCCAAGTTACCTAAGTACAGCTAAATGACAGAACAGTGCTGTACCACTCAACTAGCTTGCTATTATCTCATTGATGCTCACTGAAGATGTAAGACTTCTGGGTCAGACACAGGACTTTATTATTTACAGCAATGACAATAACTAGATACTAGCATTTTCACCAGCTTTCTGAATCCTGACTCCTACAGCATGATACAAAGTGGAGCAGATAAAGCCTGCACATTTAGCAAAGTGCATTTACCTAAAACGTAGGTAACCAAACTCCTTTATAATAGCTGTAAGCTTGCCTGAGCTTTGCCACCTTGTGTACCGTTGATTTGTGACTGACCTATAGCTGACCCTCCAGTGGGTTTTCAGAAGCAGTAAATCATATGGGAGGAGATTGCCCATCTTTCTCCTGTGGAGTCGCTGGTGGATTTGAACTTTATGTCTTTGTACTGGCAGCACAATTCCTTACCACTAATCCAGCAGAGCTCCTTGTGATTTGTTCTAGAAGGACACATTATCTTTATTTTACTTTATTAAAAAAGTGTGCAGTAAGTTCTAGAAGAAGACATTTTCTGTTTTTTAAGTGAAAAGGTAGCAAGAAATAAAAACAGAACCTCTGCTCTCAAGAAATGTATGAGAGCCATGGAGAATTGTCTTCCTCAATCTATGTTATTAGTTAGAAAGACTTACCACTGACACTGACTAGTATAAGCAGAAAGAACTTGTTAAAAAATGTAAGATACAACCAGGTTGACATTTAGTCACCTTGAAAACACTCATATGAGATGACCCAATAATTTAACTCTTGGGAATATATTTGGGCCATCTATTTCAAGGAATAAATTCTTACACATGAACAGCATAAAATGTGTAAGAGGGATTAAAGTAGTATTAATTACACTAGCATAAAATTAAAAGTATACCTTAAATTTCTACCTATAGAGGAATGTATATATTGCATTACACTTACACAATGGAATTCTAAATAGCCATAGCAGTATAGATGAAAGAGCTAATAGCTATTTGTACCATTCTCTTTAAAGTGTTGAAGAGTAAGGATGACAGTTATAAGACTAAGGTGTGCCTAATTCAAGCCACACTATTTTAAATTGCTTTGCATGCGTCTGAAAGTTGGACAAATGAATAAGAAAGACCAAAGAACAATCAATGCCTTTGAATTGTGGTGTTAGATAAGAGTATTGAATATCCCACAGACTGACAAAAGAATAAACAAGTCTGTTTTGGAAGAAGTGCAACCGGGATGCTCCTTAGAGGCAAAGATGGTGAAACTTTATCTCACATACTTTGAGCATATTATCAGGAGGGCTCAGTTTTTGGAAAATATATCATTTGGGAAAGGTGGAGGGTCTATGCTTAGCAAGATGGCTTGACACAGTGACTACACAAGGTGGAAATTGTGAGGATGGTGCAGGATGGAGGAGGGTTCTAATCTGTTGTTCTTAGGGTTTCTAGAATTTGTAGTCAATTGCACAGCACCTACCTAACAGTAACATAGTATCCTAGGAGAATTCTGTGATAATATTATTTAGTGAATGAAAAACTAGTTGTAGAAGGATATTGTCTTTGTTTCCTAGTGCTTCTGTAACAGAGTATTTCAAGTACAGAATTTACTTTCTAACAGCTCTAGAGCTAAAAGTCCAAAACCATGATCATGTTGATTCCTTCCTTCTTTGCAGCTCTGAGTGTTTCTTGGTTTTCGGCGATGTTCACAAGGCATCTGTTTTTCACAGTATGTGAAATGTTTCTGTGTCACAGTATGCTTGAATGTTTCTGTGTCAATGCTGCTCTTTTCATAACTAAGAAATGATTTACTTTAGGATATACCCTACATTGTTATGGTCTTACTTACATAACAATTCCTGCTTCTAAACAGGTATAAAGGGTTAGGATTTCAACACTATTCAATCTATAATTGAAGCATATATATGTAACACGACTTATATAAAGATTAAGAATATATGAGTAATTATATATTACTTTTAGGATTGAATCTATAAGAAAGCTTTGAGGGAGCTCTGGTGGCCTAGTGGCAAGAAGCTGCACTGCAATCCCAGTGGCATGTAGTTCGAATTCA
>NW_006399788.1:16243706-16246628 GCF_000299155.1 Elephantulus edwardii | reverse complement strand
AATATTTGTCCTTTTGTGACTGGGATATTTCACTCAGCATAATGTTCTCCAGAGTCAACCATTTTGAATAATATTGCATGAGCTCCTTGTTTTTCAATGCAGCTTAGTATTCCATTGTGTGAATCTACCACAGCTTCTCTATCCATTCGTTTGTTGATGGGCACTTAGGTTGTTTCCAATCCTTGCTATTGTGAACAAAGCTGCAATAAACATGGGTGTGCATGAAAAATATCTTTTAAAGCTTCTCCATGATTCTTACTTCCCTTCTCATTACGAGTATTTCAGTTAGCGGACAAGTGCTTAAACGTTACTTTGCTCATAGTCAAACTAATTAACGCTGTTTCCCTTTTGTTTTTAAGGAACATGTTTTGAGTGTGCTGAGAGAAAAGAAAGTAATGTGAATCACCACGAGCTTTCTTCAGTGTGCAGGATGATTCTTCTGTCTTCTAGAAGATTCCTTTGGTAAGTAGAAGCTGCTCCAGCACTGAGTTTCTTTGCCTTCGAGATTGTGCTCAGCCATGCTTGAGAAGATTGCTTTCAGGGAAGCAGGTTCTGAGAAGGAGTTACGGAGTGACCAATAGCCTCATTGTTCAGATGTGATTAGGTTTTGGGACTTCATAGAGCTGTTCAGTAGAGGAGAGAATTCCCATTTTAGGCAGTTAGAATGTTTCACTGAGCATGTCCCTGAGGATGCTGTGAGAAAGAAAAGCAAACAATTAGAGAAAAAAGTTACTGTTATGTGCTGTTGATGTTGGCACCGACTCATAGTTGACCCTCCAATGGGTTTTCAGAGGTTGTGAATTGCATGGGAGAAGACTGCCCATCTTTCTCTGAGAGAGTGGCTGGTGAATTTGAATGGCCTGCCACTGTGTACACTTGTATACTTTTGTGTACAAAACTACATGTCCACATGAGGGACCACACAGACCTTAAGAAAAAGTGAACTTTTCTTATGGCTGAGGTGGTTGCTAGATTGGAGCCGTGAGACGAAGACGGCATTTACTTGGGTTTGTGCTGCTAATCAGCCTCCCAAACCGACAAAGAGATAGAACTCAAGTGTAGATGTGTGAACTAGTTGTATTTTAAGGGGCTCTGCGTAGTGCAGATGGTTACCACACTTGGCTTGTAACAGAAAGACTGGAGGTTCAAGTTCCCCTAGGGGCTCCTTGGAAGAAGGATGTGGGTGATCTGCTTTTGAACAGTTATTAAAAACCCTGTGGAGCATACTTATATACCGTTGCAAGCGGGGCTGCTGTGAATTGGAATCAGCTAAATGGAAATTGACTTTCCACTTATTTTTGTCAGTGATAAGAACTGTTTACTGGGGTTCAGATCAGCTTTCCATTTATTATTAGGTATGTTCCTCTAGTTAGGTAATAACATTAGACTTGTGTCTAAGGCAGCTCTGGCAACTATTTTGATCTATGGAAGACTTCTTTCACACACACACACACACACACACACACACACACGCGCACGTGCACACACACAGTATGTATCTAGCATAAGGAGAGATGCGGTCTTACACACATGTCCTGTCCAGAAGACAATTTGCTCCCACCCTCTTCCTTTGCCCGTATTCTTTGCCCCACTTCCACCCGTCTTTGATTTGGTGCGTCTTTGACTATAGACCTAGTTCTGCCAATTGTCTGGCTCACATTAGTTTTGGAGCTTCCTGTATTAATTATTCTTCTGGGGAAGTGTGAGCTCTTAGCCTCCTGCATTTGAGCCTTGGGATAGAGGTTATGGTTATGTGCTGTTGAGGTTGGAACCAACTCACAGTTGTCCTGCAGTGGGTTTTCAGAGACTGTAGTTGCATGGGAGGAGATTTCCCATCTTTCTCTGGAGGAGTAACTGGTGAATTTGAACTGCCTGCCTTTGGGTTGGAGGTGCAGCTTCTTACCACTAAACTACAGTATAGGCTGTCTGTTACTTATTCTGGGCATCAGTGAACAAAGGGAGGCTGCAGAACCTGGTGGGTCAGAGAACAACTCCAGAGCCTTTAAGAGTCAAACTCTGGCTCTGCACACTCGGCCTGCTCAGCCTTGAACAAAGCATATAACTTGAATCTGTGTCCTTGTCTATAAAAAAGGATTAATAGTATTTATTGGGATTTTATTGTGAATTAAAAATACTTATTGCCAGAGAGTCCAATTAACTTAATCCTACTTGGTTTATTTTATCGTTTCTCTTTTAACCCCAGGTATCTGATAGAACCAGATCTGGGGCTTTGGTGGGGGTGGGAAGCTAGATTAAGGTAGAGAGAGGACCAATCATTCTTTGTCACACCTCTAGGCTTCTTATATTTTCAGGTCAATCATGTTTCACCCACAGCCTCAGGGTCCTTGAGCATTTGTTCCTATATGCTAGAGGAACTGGGATACATTAAGAAATTGTAAAGCATGGGGACTTATAATGATGTGCTTTAGATCAGAATAAAGGTTCTAGAGAAGATTGTCGTTCCTTCCCCAAGAAACAGAATCTGGAGACAGAGTTCTAGATTTCATCTTAGCAAAAGGAAATTTTGATAAAAACGGAGGTTTTCAAAAGGTGAAATGGCTACATCAGAAGAGGCTTATGCTATAAACAATGAAAGGCTATGGGGCATATTGTGGCAATATTCTGACATCAGGTAAATCTCTAGATAAGCTGTCTTTAAGATTGCATCTGATTCTAAGGATCTGTGGCTCATATGACCCAGTAGGACACTGTTTTTGTTTGTGTTATAATTTTAAATACATTGCAGTTCTCATTTTGATATTTTGAGTTCTATGGCAGCAACCTTAGTTCTACCTAGGTTGCCCTTTCTGTTAATCTGCGAGTGTTCTGTTGTGCATAGGGTTTTCAGAGGCCTGCTATTTCAGAAGTGGGTGGCCAATCCTTCTTCTGGGAATCCCAGAACATTTAATTATGCTAATGCAA
>NW_006399788.1:16236515-16243606 GCF_000299155.1 Elephantulus edwardii | reverse complement strand
GTCTGTCCCTTTGCTATATTGTGTGGTGGCTTGTGTGTTACTATTATTCTAGAAGCTGTGCCACCAATATTTCAAATACCAGCCGACTCACCAATGCTGGACAAATTTCAACAAAGCTTTCAAATGAAACTAGTCTATTTCTGAAAACTATTGTCCAGAGAAAACCTTTATAGATAGCAGTGGAACATTGATAGAGTAGTGCTGCATCTGAGTCTCTCAGGTGCGAAAGCACTCAAAATACAGCAGAGAAAGCTCCCTCCTCTAAGTGAAGGTCCTCTATAGCTGGGATGACATAGGTAGAATAAAACTTTAGAATTCTTTATCTGCTGGTGTGGCATGACACAAAACAAAATCTATGCAAATATCTGTTAGTGATCAGAATGTGGACTGTAAGATGTATGAGTCAAGAAAAATAGAAGTTGTAAAAAAGGAAATGGAATACTTGAATATAGGTACCGTCACGCATTAGTAAGGTAAAATGGATGAGTCCTGGTCATTTTGAATCAAAGAGTCATTGGGCTGTGCCAGGAATGACAAATTGAAAAGGAATGATGTAAAATTAATCACATCCATTGTCAAAAAGAACACTTCAACATCTGTCTTGAAGTGTAAAACTGTCAGTATGAGGAAGACAAGTTGATATGACTATTGTTCAGATTTATGTACCAACACTAATGCCAAAGATGAAGATCTTCACCAGCTTCTGCAGATTGAAATTAATCAATACTGAAACTGATAAGTAGAAAATAAAAATGCATTGATAATTACTGGTGATTGAAATGCAAAAAATGGAAGCAAGGGAGAAGAATCAGTAATTGGAAAATATGGCCTTGGAGGTAGAAATCACAGAAGAAATTTCATGATAGAAGATTTTTTTAAATTTTACACTGGTTTACCTACAAAGTTTGTATACATTGCCCCTCACATCAGATCCTCCCACCTCTGCAACCAACCTCCTCTTCCACCCATCAGACTGTAAGACTCCATGATTATCCCCCATCTCAACCCCTTTGCTCCCTTCCCTTAGCTCTTCATACACATTTTACTAGTTATCTGTTTCTACAATAATGGTCTTATACAGTATTTGTCCTTATGGGACTGAGTTAGTTCACTTAGTATAATACTCTCCAGTTCCTCTCAAGTATTGATTTACTTGCATGCTGTGTGGTATTCCATAGTGTGAATGTACCATAGTTTCTCTATGTCTATTGTGGTTGGACATCTGGGCTGTTTCCATGTTTTTCTGATGGTGAATAATGCTACTATGAACATTGATGTATAAGTCTCTCTCTGTTGCCTCAGTTCTCATTCTCTTGGGGTATATTCCAAGCAGTGGAATAGCTGGGTCATAGGGAATTTCTATGTTCAGGTTTCTGAGGAAATACCAAACTACCTTCCAGAGTGTTCGTACCATTTTACAATCCCACCAACAATGTATAAGAGTTCCTATCTCGCCACATCCTTTCCAACATTTATTACCTGCTGTCCTGATAAACTTTGCCATTGCAACTGGAGCGAGATGGTATCTCATTGTGGATTTGATTTGCATCTCTCTCATTGCCAGTGGTTTGGAGCATTACTTCATGTGTCTGTTGCCTATCCAAATATCTTCTTCTATGAAAATTATATCCATGTCTTTTGCCCATTTTGTAATTATGTTACATGATACAATTTTTTTTAGTTTTTAAAATTTATTATTAATTTTAATGAAAATTTACAGAGACTTTGGATTTCCATTCTTCATTGTTGCACTATTCTCCCCACCCAACCCTCCCCCGCCAGTAGTCTACCCTCTTGGAAAAATAAAAGAAAATTCTTTCATTGTTTTACAGTCCCTCCCCCCAGGTCTACTCTACCATGTAGCCTTTGCTCTAGACTCCTGTCATGACAAAAATACCTAATCACATATCCCTTTTAAACAGTTTTCTCCCTCATCTATTTCAATGCAGTATGCATTATTAAACCAATCTTTCTCAGTCTCCCCCCAACCCCGAGGTCAGTCCTGTTTTACAACAGTGGCACCATGCAGTATTTGTCCTTTTGTGACTGAGATACTTCACTCAGCATAATGTTCTCCAGGGTCACCCATTTTGAATAATATTGCATGAGTTCCTTGTTTTTCAAAGCAGTGTTGTATTCTATTGTGTGAATATACCAGAGCTTTTCTATCCATTTGTTTGTTGATGGGCACTTGGGTTGTTTCCAACTCCTTGCTATTGTGAACAAAGCCGTGATAAACATGGGTGTGCATATATCTGCTTGGGTGACAGTTTATGGTCTCCTTAGGGTATATTCCCAGTAGTGGAATTGCTGGGTCAAATGGTATCTCTATTTGCAACTTTTTGAGAAAGTACCATACTGCCTTCCACAGTGGTTGCACCATTTTACACTCCCACCAACAGTGAATAAGGGTTTTAGTGTTTCCACAACCTCACCAGCATCTGTTGTTTGCTGTTCTGTTAAATTTTGCTATTCTTACTGGTGTGAGATGATATCTCATAGTTGTTTTGATTTGCATCTCCCTTAGAACTAGGGATTTTGAACATTTTTTTCATGTGCTTGTTGGCCA
This sequence comes from Elephantulus edwardii, assembly GCF_000299155.1. Taxonomy (NCBI): domain Eukaryota; kingdom Metazoa; phylum Chordata; class Mammalia; order Macroscelidea; family Macroscelididae; genus Elephantulus; species Elephantulus edwardii. The sequence goes on along the minus strand of NW_006399788.1, from coordinate 16,241,037 downwards.
TTTGAATGTCTTCTTTGGTGAAGTGTCTTGTCTGTTCATATTCTGTGCCTATTTTTCAATTGGATTATTTATCTTTATCTTGTTGTGGTGCTCAAGTATTTTATAAATTGTGGATATAAGTCCCTTATCTGATATGTCATTACCAAACACTTTTTCCCAGTCGGTGGCTTCCCTTTTTACCCTGTTGGAGAAGTTTTTGGATATGCATAGGGATTTGATTGCTAGAAGGTCACATTTATCTATTTTATCTTCTCCTGGTTGCAGGTATGATAGAATTTTTTAAGACCAAAGACTTGATCATTGCAAATACCTTTCTCAACAACCGAAATGGTGACTATACACGTGAACCTCACCAGATGGAATGTATAGGAACCAAGTTTATTATATTTGTGTAAAGATCTCATGGAGAAACTCATTATCATCAGCCAGAAAAGAATGGACGCCAACTGTAGAATGGACCATCAACTACTCATATGCAAGTCATGCCAAAGCTGATGAAAATGAAAACAAGTCCATGAGAGTCAAAGTATGACTTCATGAATTGGTCACCGTCCAACCATATGATCCAGAACTAATAGTCCTAAAGGAAGAAGTTTGCACTATATTCGAAGCCATGGGGAAAACAAGACCTTAGTTATTGAAAGACTAACAAATGAAATGTTTAACAACCAAATGCAACCTTCTTGAGCTTCCTCCCTCTATGCTAAGATTTGGAAGACAGTTACCTAGCCATCTGACTACAAGAAATTAGCATTTGGGCCCGTTCCAAAGATAAGTGATGGAACAGAATGTTAAAACTATTGAACAATATCATTAATATCACATACAAGTAAAATTATAGTGAGGACAATGAAAAAAAAAAAACCAACCAAAAAACCAAACCATCCCAGCAGTACATCTATAGGTAACTGCCAGAAATTCAAGCCAGACTCAGACATAGTTGTGGAGGTAGGACTATCATTATATCACAGATGAATCTTGGTGGATAGTAGAGAATACTAGAAGATGCTATCTTTGTTTTGTTGTCTATGCAAAGACATTTGACTATGTGTACGGGACAGGTTATTAATAATGTTGTAAAGTGTGAATTCCAGAACCCTTTGTGATTATGAGAAACATGTATATAGGACATTGGAACAAATGAGGGGGCATTGCATGGCAATATAGATAAATAAATAAAATACAGCAGATAACAGGGTAATATCCTTTCACATACTTATTCAATTGTGTGTCCTGAGCAAAGAATCTGAGATGCAAATATGCTGGGGGAGGGGAGCAGGGATAAAGCAAACCTTTTTAAGTGTTAAAAAGTATATGTTTCTTTGAATCCTAAGACTTTCCTAAATGACACCATGATATTTTCAATTGCCTCAAATGCATGCAACGCTTGGATCCTTAGAAAGAAGACCATGGCAGAATTGATGACTTTGAATTACAATGTTGGTGGAGAATACTGAATATAACATAACTGCCAGAAAAATGTACAAAATCCTTGTTGGAAGAAGTACAACCAGAATATTCCTTAAAAGTGAGGATGATAAGACTTTGCTCACGTATTTTGGACATGGGATCAGTCCCTGGAGGAGGCATCAGGTTTGGTAAAAAAAGAGGAAGACCCTCAAAAAGAACACTTGCTTTGGATAGATGATCAGGAAGGATCAGTTGCTGGGGGGATAACATGCTTGTTGAAGCAGAGGACCAAGAGTGATCTTTTTGGGAATGGATTGTCTCAGAAGCTGCAATGATGAACATGTTGATTACTGTGATCCTGATACAGGATAAGCAATGTTTCCTTCTGTGGTTGAGTTGACACAATGACAGTAAACAACAACATAGTGGGAGGTAGATTCTGCCTCTCACTAAAACCCATGAGGTTAAGAACATCTGTTATAGCAAGCAAGTTCAGAATTTGGGTAATCCAAATAAAAATTTTCAGTGATAAACTTTTCGTAGTCTTGACCAGATAGAGTTTGTAAAGAAAGTACACTAAGTAGAGGAAATGAAATGAGTGAATATAATAAAGTAATGTGTTTCCATTGTTATTTGCCATCGAGTCAGAACTTAACTGACTTAACTGACACTCCAGCAGCTTTTTAGAGACTGTAAATCACACAAGAGAGGATTTCTCATCTTTCTTCTATGGAGCAGCTCGTGAATTTGAACCTCCTGCTTTTGGGTTGACAGGCAACTCCTTCTCCACTAGTCCACCAAAGCTCCCTATTGTGTTTCTAGAGTGTAGGGGGAAAGTTAGATTAAGGTTTATAGGTTAAACTTTACCTAGTCATGAGAAGCAATAAAATTCAATGCTCTCCATCAGTTTTTTTAATAAATTATCCCCTCTATTTAGTCACAAGATCCTAAAAGTTAAAATCATTCCTTACATTGGAGAGAGATTGTGGTGTTATGATTGGGTCAGATGGAAATTAATTGAGCCTCAAATCTAGGAACAGTCAGTTTTGTGGGTGTGGCCGTGTTGGGATAGCTTCATAGGTAAAATGGAGGTTGCACTCATTTCTTTGTGTGATAAAGATTAAATACACTGTGAGGAGGAATCAGAGTAGACATTCAGTAAACATTTTCTTCCTTCCCTTGTTTCCAGCCCTTTTCTGTTTCGCTCCAGGTCCTGGCACTGGGTCTAGAAAGCACTGGCTGGGTGTTTGCTGAATGAATGAACTTGGCTTCATCAGAGTCACAGACAAGCCTCTGCCCTTTTCTGTCTTAGCGGCCACATTTGTGCTTACCCTGAAGCAATTTGGTGTAATAATAATTATTTCTTTCCATAGCCAGCCTCTAGGAGCTTTTAATATGCCAATAGTTGCTTTACTGTTGCTGTTTTTCATCATTCAATGAACAATCCGTTTAACAACTGGAACATCAAATACATGCTGGGCTCCAGGAATAAATGACATGGATCTTATTGTCAGAGAACTTGCTATGAGGGAGGGACTTGTAAGTAGCTATTATATAAGGATGAGTGCTGCAATTGAGGAAAAAAGCATAGAATATGGGCAACCAAGACCACGAGAAACTTCAAGATTTCAATATATGTCAATGTATTTCTTCTGCCACATAGTTTCAGGCCTTTTCCATAAAATGAGGGTTTAAATAATAACAGTTTAGCTTAATTCATTTATTGGAATGCCTTTGGGAAAAATATCAGCTCTGCACATGCTGTCTCAACCTGTCAAAAGCACAATTTTTAAAATATAACTGACATGGTGGTCTTCTCAAGTAGGAATTTGGTCCTGGTTCGAATTTCCTGCTTCAAGTAGCTTCCCAAAACTCTAGCCCAGTTTTATCTATAGTTCTTCCTACTGAGAAGGAGCATGAGTACAACAACTTCCACTGGGAACTAATTACGAAGACAGCAATGAAATTGCTATATCAACAGTCTCATTAATCCAATCACTTGGGATAAACACCCAATGGAAATTAGCAAACGCTGTAACATAGCAGGAGGTGGGCCTACCGGAAGCATGGGCGGGACTGCTGGGCCCATCTGGCTACAACTGTGGTGTGCAGTCCTGAGGAGCAAGGGAAGAAGGGAGCAGGAGTGCTGGACTTGCAGCATTGTTGGAAAGAGGTGTTTTTGACAAGTACTATTAACAGTTTAGATGAAGTAATAAGACTAAAATAATTTTAGAAAGAAACAAAGTAAGCTGCCAAATGATAGGAGATTTTAAAATTTGCAAAACAGTGCTTTGTTTGTATTTAACTAGTTCTTATCACCTCTGATGTGCTGGAGCCCATTGTTACAGTCACTGTGTCAATCCATCTTGTTGAGGGTCTTCCTCTCTCTCTGGCCTTCTCATTTTCCAGCTTGATGTGAGTGTGGCATAGGATAGGGCAAAGTTCTGATCTGCTCTCCAGAGGGCCACTATGAGTCATAGTTGATTCTGCATCTCCTAACAACAGAAGAACTCAAGCTATGAATATATTTAAACAGGCATGGAAAGGACGAATCCTAAATTCAGGATCTTTGTTATCTGTGGGTCGGAAAAAAAGACGGTGTAGGATACAGGTGGGAACTCCAGCATCATGGCACTTTAACTAAAAACAAAAATGAACTGAAACAAAAGACAGGTCATTGTGTGATGTCTGAAGCTTTGCCACCCATGAATGCAGCTCAAGTGGTACAGTGGAAATAGAATGAACTGGGGAGGGCACCTAGATCTTTGCATCAGTCTCCACGGGTTATGGAATTTTCCATGAGGTCCTTCATTCTGAGATTCATTTCATAGGCCAGAGTAAAGTCAAATATTTGTTCCTCCTTTCCTCAAAGTGGTGTTGTTGATTGCCTTCGAGTTGAGCATGACTCATAGTGACTCTATGAACGAAAAAAGCCCCTCTACAACTATCAACATTGTTCAATGTTCAAAGAGTTTCTGGAGGCAAGTTGGTTAGGAAGTGGATGCCACTTACAGTATGTCTGGAAAAGTCCTTTATTTGTTGTATATGATTATACTATGAAGACTTCTGTGTGGTCTCCAAATGAGGGATTGTGCTGTTGTTGTTAAGTGCC
>NW_006399788.1:16219247-16229082 GCF_000299155.1 Elephantulus edwardii | reverse complement strand
TTCAGCCGAGTACCTAAAATGTTTATTATTTTGTAAAACTTCAAGCAATATATATAAATATATAAGAAAGAAAATAGAAATCAACCAGAAATTCTGCCCATTCTGAAATAGCCATCTTTTATATATCTATTTATTTGTTGATGTTAGGTTATTCTTAGGGTTATTATTGTTATATGTGCTGTCGAGTGGCCTGTGACTCATAGTGACTCTATATACAACAGCTCTGAAGCCTGCCCTATACTGAACTAGTCTCACTAACTCTGACACATCTACCCCTATTACCCCAGTAACAGTATCAACCCATCTCATCTCAGGTCTTCCTCTGCTGAGCTGTCCCTCCACCCTTCTGAGCATGATGCTCTTCTCCAAGGAACAGTCCCTCTTGGCCACTTGTCCAAAGTATGTGAGACAGAACTTCAAAATCCTAGCCTCCAAAAAGAAACTTGTTTCACTCTCTCCAAGGCATAACTGGTGGTTTTCTTGGCAGTCCATGGTATGTTTAAGACTCTTCTCCAGCACCACAACTCAGAGTCAATCTTTGGGTTGCTTTTTGAGTTGTTTGAGGCAATAAATTCTTCTTCTGTTAGTCATTGTCCAGCTCTCTAATGCATAGCAAGTAATTGCAAAGACCATGGCTTGGATCATACACACCTTAGTCTCTAGACTTAGGGTATATATATATTTGCAGTGACTGCAGCAATGGGCTGAAATGTGTCAGAGATGATGAGGCTGGCACAGGATAGAACAGAGTTCAGGTCTGTTGTTCATAGGGTCACTATTGGTCATGCTCAACTCGATAACACCTTACAACAGGATTCATCCTGGAGAGGGTTAAACTGGGCGGCTCCTTGGAGGCAAGGATTCTGAGGCTTTGTCTGACATACAGTTCTTGGAGAGGGACATCATGCTTGGGAGGGAAGAACGGCCCAGGAGGGGAAGACCCTCTATGAGGTAGATTTATTCAGTGACTGGGGTAATTGGGATGGGTGTATCAGAGACAGTGCAACTGGCACAGGACAGAGCAGAGTTTAGGGCTATTGTACATAGGGTCGCTATGAATCACAATCAACTCGACGGCACATAATAATAACAACAACAATAGATTAATACCATTGATCACAATGCCTGATAAATACTTTGTATATTGCCTTTTCCTTCACGCAGCTTCCCTATTTATTCTTTTTTAAAATGTTTTATTTTATATTGGTTTGCATACAAAATACACATTGTGTTTCACACTTTCCTTCATTCACATTGTGTTTCATATAATCATTCCCATACGTTGTATTTTATGAAATTAATCCCCATTGTCCAGAGGATTTTCAAGGCTGTAGCATTTCAGAAGTATGTTGCCAGGTCTTCCAAGGTAACGCTGGGTAGTTTTGAAGAGTCACCCTTAGGGTTAGTAGTCAAATAGTTGGTACCATCTAGGGAGTTCATTTTTGAAGGAGATAGTCTATAATAATTCAGCATTCTTTTACTGTCATTCCTGCAGCAACCCAGTTCTAGTGTCTCTGTTACCTCTTCTTCTTGCCTCATGCTGTTTTTTATGATCCCTGCTTAGTAATATGAACTTGCCTCTTCCCACTCAAATCAATTAGCAACTTTATTATTTTCAAACATACAGATAAGAATACAGAATGATAAAACAAAAACTCTCATACTCATTATCCAGTTTCATAAAATCTTAATATTTAGGCATATTAGCCTGAGAATTTGAAAAGAAATTGCATATTATAGATGCATTGAGGCTCCCTATATCCCTTTCTGAATCTTTCCCTCTCCCTCCCTGTATCCCCAGAGGGGATCATGCTCATGAATTCAGCCTTTATCATTTACATTCACATTTTTATATTTTTACCACATATGTTTGAAATCCATAAACATCCTAAAGGATTGCTTTGCCAGTTTTAAAAGTTTGTATAGATGGCATCTTGTTGCAAACACCCCCCTTAATTCTTTGCTCAACTTTCTCCTGGGATTCATTCAAAGCTGATGGATAGAGCTCTAGTGCTTTTGTTTTAAAATGCTGTGTGGAGCTCCAATGTCTGAATAAAATACTTCAGTTAACCATTCTCCTGTGGATGGACATTGTGTTATTTCCATTTTCTTTTGTTTCTATTGCATATGACACACGTTTTTTTGAATAAGTTTTTTGGTGTTATGTGTATTAGGGCATTTATAGATCTTAAACTGGTAAATAAAAGAAAACTCGCATTTTCAGTCTACTGGGTATTTTCAAATTGCTCTCCCAACTTGTAACAATTATTGTTTCTCTTCATATTGTCCATCGTTTGCATTATCAGATTTAAAAATACTTGCCAATTTGTTGGTTTTGAGTGTGTCTCAGTTTTACTTTGCATTTGCTTGTTAGAAACGTTGTGCACCTTTTTGTCTGTCTGTTGCTGGGCTCTTGAATTTTCTCTTATGTGAACAGTTCTTCCTATCTACGGAAATGTCCCTGTTGGATGCCACTAGAATTTCCCCATTGAGACACCTATGAGCTGGCAGAGTAATACTGGCTGGGTTTTGGCATTCTCTTGTTGAATACATAAGTTTTATACAACATCAATACCAGACAAAGTTGTCTGGGACCATGAAAGATCAAGACAAAAAAGAAGACAATTTCAGAATCAATCAGGTCTGTACAGAAATAAAACTTGGACATTGTCCAAGTCACAAAATCCCAAATATTTCTCTATGAGAAGCAGAGTTCTAAGACAGGCTTTCAAGATTCTTGGCTTTTGGTTATACATACTCTCTTTCCGTTGTTCAACCATCAGTTTAGATCTTGTGAAGAGATGTCCTTAATATGATAACCTTTTGCGTATTTCAGTGTATGTGACAGACAATGAATAAGAAAGAACAGAGAGGAATCGATCCCTTTCAATTGTGGTATTAGTAAAAAACTCTGACTATACCATGGACTGCAAAAGAACCCCCCGAATCTGTCTTAGAAGAAATGCAGCCAATAGGCTCCTTAGAAGAGAGGATGGTGCAACTTTCCCTCATGTACTTTGGGCATATTGTCAAGAGGTGCCAATCTCTGGGTGAAGATATCATGCTTGGAAAAGTAGAGGATGAAGAAGATCCTTACTGAGATGTATCTGAACATTAGATACAACAATGCATTTGAAGGTACAGCAAAGCTTGTGAGGAGGCCCAGGATTGGACAATGTTTTGCTCTGTTGTTTGTTTGTTGTTGGAGCCAATCTGACAGCACCTAACAACAACTTGTCAACTAAGGATTATTGGATTGTGGGGAGCTCAGTCCTCCAGCAGCCAGAACAGGCATTGTGCCAACAACCAGTGAGCCAGGGCGGCGAGGGCCCTTAATCCCAACTGAGAACTTGATGTTAACTAGTGAGATTCTGAGCAGAGTCAGCCCTACTGACAACCAAAGGATACTGGATAAACTGTATTGTTTTTTAAACTAATAAATGTGTAGTAATTTGTTACAAAACAATGAAAATAGAGGAATACACTCCTTTCACGGTTAATATGAATCATTATTTCTTCATTACCAATTACGGCTTTGGTTTTAGTGTAATCTTCCTTCCGTCCACATAGGAGTTATTACGATATCCTCATCATAGAACCCCTCTCCCAGAGAAATAAGAGGTGTAACACAAACTGACATACTCACATCCATGTTTACCACAGCATTATTTATGACAGCAAAGAGTGGGAAACAATCCAAGTGTCCATCAGTGGGAAAATGGCTAGAAAACCTGTAATTCATGGTAAAAAAGAAAATGTATGCATAATAGAATGAGAGGCAATAGGACTTGTAAATGTTTACTATTGTTGTTGTTGTTTGGTGCCATCGAGTCGTAGACGACTCATAGAGACCCTCTGAACGAAAGGCCTGAGCACTGTTCATAGGGTTTCCGGAGACAAGCCATTTAGGAAGTGGATGCCACTCCTGCTTCCAGGCTTGTTTTAGTCGAGAAACTCCAGCATACACTGTCCGCCATGTGTCCCGTTACCACGTTTGGCACATCAGTGTCACAGTGTTCAGCATCACAGCAGCCATGAGTTACCTCTGTACAGCAATGCACAGACCAGTGCTTTACCACCTATAAACAAGAAAAAGAAAAAAAAAGAAACTTCCTGTGTCCTGATAGCATTCAATTCAGACCAAAGCCCCACTAACTTAAGGCCTCCCCATAGTCACCTTGTCATTCGACGTGTTGATTAGGACTCCTCATGAAAAGAGATGTGATCCTTTCCCTACTTTTCATTATCCTCATGCTCTCTGATATCTTGAACCTGTTGTTACAGTCACTGTGTCAATGCGTGTTGTTGTTGGCCTTCCTCTTTTTTGCTGACCATCCACCTTTTCCAGCTTGATGTCTTTTTCCAAAGGCTGGTCCCTCCTGACAGTGTGCCCAAAGCATGTGAAACAAACGTTGCCTCTAAGAAGCAACCTGGTAGTACTTTCTCCAGAACAGACTTGTTTGTTCTTTTAGCAGTTTGTGATCAGTATTTTTCAACACCACAATCAAAGTCACTGATCCTTTTGTTATTTTTATTCATTGTCCAACTTTCAGAAGCATACAAAGCAATTGAAAATATCATGATATGCTTAAACTCAATTCTGATGAGTCAGCAGTGGCAAAGCATTAGACAATCCCAGATTTAATTTCTGTAATGATCAGAGTCCCTAAAATCTTTCCACTTTGCAAGCTATTTTCTGTTGACCCATCCTAGTTCTCCAGATTATTTATAGATAGATAGATAGATAATAGATAGAGACATAGAGATATAGAGATATAGATGTAAAATTATTTAATGAATAATTCATTATTTTGACACCACTTGATTTGAGTGGATGACTATTTACATGTTGTTGCCATGATGGTATATGGTAGATGTAATTTAAAGTTTGTAATCAGTTGATCTTAAGTAAGGGATTATTCTGGATAATCTGGGTATAATGTTTCAACTAGTTTGAAAGACTTTTAAGTGAAGTGTTCCAGAAGCTGCAGAAATTTTGCCTTTGAGCTATAACTTCAGATCATGCTTGAGAGTTACAGCTGCCTTTTCTGACAGCTAGCCTTTGGGACTGTAGATCTGTCTGATCAGCCCTCATGACCCCATAAATCGATTCCTTACTAGAAATTGATTGAATTTAAGTTCATATTCTATACCCTTTGCAGGTGTGTACTGAAATGTTCCATTTTATCTCTCTCTCTCTCTCTCCTCCTGAGACAGAACCAGCTCACAGCTGACCTTCCAGTGGGTTTCCAAGGCTATACATCACACAAAAGGAGATTACTAGTTTTTCTCCCGTGGAGTTGCTGTGCATTCTAACCTCCGGAGAGTCATGACATTTGGCTTAAGAGCTCAGCTCCCTATACAGTAGGCCACCAGAGCTCCCTAGAATCACATCAGATTGTAATTAATAAAAGGTTTTTTTAAATCTCTACCAATGCTGTTGCTTCCCTTCGAATACCCCTGGGAGCCCCCAAAGAATGTCTTGGAAATCACACGGGAGTGGAGAACCTTCTCATATTACGGGTTTTCCTCATGGTGCTGCAGCTTTGGACTGCACTCTTGTCTACAGCTTTGTGTGAGCTATTTGCTCCCCTTCACCACTCTCTGCTCAAAATGATGCTGCTTTTGGGCCTCCATTTTGCAAGTGGTTTACTTTTATCTGGGAAGTAAGATTATTAGAAGGGTTTCAAAGCCTTTTTTTTCCCTCGGGTGCCAAGGTGTCATGGGATTATTCTTTTTTAAAAAAATATTTATTTTAAAACTTTGTACTTTAGTTCTTTGCACTAGGAAACAGTACTCAGAACAGAGCAGGGAAATGTTGCATAGTTCAAAATCAGGAAGAGAGTGTGTCAGGGATGTGTCCTGTCTCCATAGCTTTTCAATCTATAAACAAAACACATCATTTGGGAGTCTAGGCTTTATGAGGATGAATGTGGCGTCAGAATTGGAGGAAGACTCACCAACAACCTACGTTATGTAGAACCTTGTTTGCAGAAACTGAGGCAGACCTGAAACACTTGCTTTAGAAGGTCAAGGACTGTAGTCTTCAAAATGGATTGAAACTCACCATCAATAAGACAAATAAATATTCTTGCCACTGGGACAACTGGCAGCACCATGATGGATGGGGAAGAGATTGAGATTGTTGACAATTTCAGTTTGTTGGCTCCACAGTCAATACTCTTGGCACTAGCAGTCAGGAAATCAAAAGGCTAATTGCATTAGAAAAATCTGCTGTCAGGGACCACTCCAGAGTACTGAGAAGCAAACGATGTCAGTCTAGAGTCTAAGGTGTGTCTGATCCAGTCCATGGTTTTCGCAATTACTTGCTATGAGTCAGAGAGCTGGACAATGACTTAAGTTGACAGAAGAAGTGATGCCTTTGAGTTATGATGCTGGAGAAGAGTCTTGAACATACCATGGACTGCCAAGAAAACAAGTAAGTCTGTCTTGGAGAGGGTGAAACCAAGTTTCTCCTTGGAGGGTAGGATTTTGAATCTTTTTCTTACATACTTTGGGCATGTGGCCAGGAAGGACTTATCCTTGGAGAAGGACATCAGGCTCAGAAGGGTGGAGGAACAGTGCAGGAGAGGAAGACCAGGATGAGATGGATTGACACAGTAACTGGGGTAGGTGTGCTGGAGTGTAAGACTGGCTCAGGACAGGGCAGGCTTCAGAGCTGTTATACATAGGGTCTCTATGAGTTTCAAGCAAATCTCTGGCACATAACCATAACAACACTTTAAAATTTAAAGTCTGATATTTAAAACTTTAAGTAAATTGTATTTTATATTGGTTTGCTTACAAAGTTTGCAAATGTTGTGTTTCACACTATTCTTCATTCATGTTGTGTTTCAAACAATCATTCCTATTTATTGTTTTATAAAATTAGTCACCATTGGACTGTACCCACCAAATACCCTGTCTTTTCAGGTCATAGCCAGATCCTTCCCAATTCCTTTACCCCCTCCTACCACCCACCAATTTGTATAACTCTGTGATTTCGCCCCTATCCATCTTAACCCCTCCGCTCCCACCCTTCCCCCCTTGAGTTCCCACACATGTTTTACTAGCTGTCCTTCTATTTTTACAATAATGATCTTATGCAGTATTTGCTCTTATGGAACTAAGCTAGTTCACTTAGCATAATGTTCTCTAGTCTCTCCTAAATTATGTAGTATTTTTCGAAATCATTGCTTCTGAGTGCTGCGTAGTATTCTGTTGTGTGAATGTATGACTATTTCTCAGTCCATTCAGTTGTTGGACATTTGGGCTGGATCCATGTTCTGGAGGTAAGGAAATAATTCTGCTATCAACATTGGTTTACAAATCTCCATTTGTGTCTCATGGGATCATTCTTCATACCAACCTTTTAGTATCATCTCTGGTCCAGCCAGCAAGCTGTTGGGCTCAGATGGTTTGAAATTGGAATTGGTTAACAAGACCATCTTCAATTCTGACATCACTGCAATTCATGGATCCTCAACACCAGCCCTAGTTTCACCTATTCACTAAGGATTCACAGAACACACTGATAGCTATTAAAATGATACCTGTGGTTATTACCGTAAAAGGAATCAGATTAAAAACAAACAAGAAAAGAGATGTACGGGTCAGAAATCAGGAAAGTTCTGAGAACAGAGCCTCCTCTTGCCTTTCCCATGGAAGTCATAGACAGTGTTACATTCTCAGTGACAGAGTGTGGCAATAAGTATTGTCCTCGTAGGGACACTGGTGGCATAGTCCATAGCAAGTTGCACTGTTAACCCAAAGGCCACGCCTCCCTGGAAGCTCAATTCTTCCAGTGGCTTCTCAGGAGAAAGATGAGCAGTCTCATCCTGTTAGGATTTTTAGTCTCTGAAACCTGATGGAAGGTTGCTGGGAGTCAGGACTCAAGAACAGTGAGTGGGATTGTCCATATATTCAGTGTAGCTCTCCCAAGCTCTGGTGTCTAGAGGCTTTTGTTATGGCTGCACAACATGTGCTATAGAGGAAAAGACTTTTGGTTCAAAACTGTCCTTTGGAAAGCCTTTTATTCAGCCAGAAACAGACCAAAGACGAAACCTAAAACACTCATTCGGAAGGGGGGGAACCATCGGCTTATACTCAGTTCAGAGGCTGGTGGAATCCAATGAATCACAGTTCTGTTGTTTATATACACTAGGGAACAAAGGAAATCATCACGAGATTATGATTGGTGGCAGGTCAATTTATCACTGTCGCAGTCGGACTGTAGCAGGAAGAAAGGACCGTGATTGGAATCTGTACACAATTGCAACTTGAAGAAAGTTTCCAAGATAGGCTATTTTCAGTAAATCACGAAGGACATGCCTAGGTAAATTCTTTGTGTAAGGTGTGCCCAAGTAAGCCCTCTAGTTCTTTGTGTAAGCATCTTTCTGCACTTCTTTCAGCTGCATTCTTTCTAAGGGTAAACAGTTCATCCCAATCAGCCTTGGTGAAATACAGTCACGTTGTTGAAGTAATATGTTGTTGTTGTTTGTTGTTAAGTGCTATTGGGTTGCCTGTGACTCATAGCGACCCTATGTACAGCTGCTCTGAAGCCTGTCCTGTCCTGAGCCAGTCTCACCGATTCAGGCAGACCTACCTCCATTTCCCTGGTTACTGTGTCAATCCATCTCATCCTGGGTCTTCCTCTCCTGTATGTCCCTCCACCCTTCCAAGCATGATGTCCTTCTCCAAGGACTGGTCATTTCTGGCCATGTGCATAAAGTATATGTGACAGAGCTTCAAAATCCTAGTCTCTAAGAAGAGAATTGGTTTCACCCTCTCCAAGAAAGACTTACTTGTTTTCTTGGTGGTTCATGGTATGCTCAAGCACCACAACTTGAAGAGATTGATTCTTCTTCTGACATCCTTAGTATTTGTCCAGCTCTCTGATGCATAGCAAGTAATTGCAAAAACCATGGGTTGGATCAGGCTCACCTTAGTCTCTAGACTGACATAGTTGCTTTTCAGTACTCTGTTGTTAACAACCTCATCCTCTCCTGCATCTCTCTCATGGTGCTGCCAATTGGCCCAGTGGTAAGAATCTTTGTGTTCTTGATATTGAGCTTCAATCCATATTGAAGACCTAGACTTTCTGAAAATAAAGAACTCAAATGGAGTCTGAATTTATGTCAAGACACACAATATAATCAGAGCTCTGGTGCAGACTGCCTATCTATTGTATTCCACTGCCACCAAGGCTATTTTCCAACTCATAGTGACCATCCTTTAAGATTCTGAGGCTGTATATTTTTCTAGAAAGATACTATCTGTCTTCCTCTGAGGAATGACTGGTGGATTCAAACCTCTGACATTGTGGTTAGCAACCTGACACATTATGTACTGTGTCCAAGTGTTCTAGCACTTAAAAATTCTCAGACACATGTAGACATGATGATCACCCATATAACTGATCCTTCTAGCTTATTTCAGAATCAGATTGAATCTACATGGCCAAAGCCTCCCTGCAGAATCACTAACTGATGTGACCTTTCAAGTTATTTTTCTCCAAGCTGTTCCTTGGAGACGGACACTATGCTTGGATAGGAGGAGGATCAGCAAAAGAGTGGAAGACCTTCAATGAGATGGGTTGATAGAGTGACTGCAGCCACGAACTGCAGTGTATCAGAGATGATGAGGATGGCACAGGATACAACAGGATTCAGACCTGTTGTTCATAAGATCACTGTGACTTACATAGAACACAATAGAACTTCTCCAAAGGGGTATAAATGACTGTAATCTTCTATAAAGTCGTTACTGTTAGGTACCATTGAGTTGACTCTATCTCATAGTGACCTTACCCTTTCCTGTGCCATAGTGAGAAGGC
>NW_006399788.1:16211308-16218037 GCF_000299155.1 Elephantulus edwardii | reverse complement strand
GATAATTGGGATGGGAGTGTCTGAGACAGTACGATTGGCACAGGACAGAGCGGAGTTTAGGGCTGTTGTACATAGGGTTGCTATGAGTCGCAGCCGACTCGATGGCACATAACAACAACAATCTGGTTTGGGCCTACTGGACTAAACCTGGACTTGCATTGTGTGATATTCTTTGCCTCTCTGACACCCTAACTTGTTTCCTTAATAAGCCCCACAACTGTGAGTGAAGTCTGTGAGTCAAGTGCAAAGAACACGGGACCAAATTATTCATAGATGCAGGAGCATGTAGGGTAGCATGTCTGATCATGTAGTGGTTTGTATGGTCCTATGGATCTTACTGATGGGGACAATTCCCTTTTATGAAGCTAGTAAAGGTCAGACTTGGCCAACCTCACATTGTATCTACTCCTTTTACAGCAGATGAATGTGTAATCATTGTGCCACAGGATTTTTTTAAAACGCTATTAAAAAAAATACCAGATCAACAACCTAACACACTTTATATTACACAGGTGAAGTTTTAAAAAGCTACAATCACTCTCTTTAACCTAGAGGCACGGATTTGTGCTGAATCTATCCCATCTAGTCTGACATCTTTTGGAAAAAAATTTGTTTTTATTTCTGGAGTTTCTTCATTTCCCTGGAAGTTGTTAAGGATTGAGCCATAAATATCCTCCAGACTTATATGTATATGTGAATAAAAATCATTGATTATCTTTTAAAAAAATTTTACATTGGTTTGCTTACAAAGTTCATATACACTGTGTTTCATACTGTTATTCATTCACATTGTGTTTCATACAATCATTCCCGTGTGTTATGTTTTATAAAATCAATCATCATTGTACCTTGCCCATTATTACCTTATCTTTTCAGGTTCCTGACAGATCCTTCCCATTTCCTTCTCCCTCTCCCTCCATCCACCAAATTATGCAACCCTGTGGTTTCATCCTTACCCATCCTCAGTCCTCTGCTCCCACCCCTTCTCCTCTTGGATCCCCGTACATGTTTTACTAGTTAGCCTTCTATTTTTACAATAATGGCCTTATGTAGTATTTGTACTTGTGAGACTGAGTTAATTCACTCAGCATAATGCTGTCCAGTTTCTCCCAAGAAAGGAGTTATTTTTCAAAAGTGTTGCTCCTGAATGTTGCATAGTATTCTGTTGTGTGAATATACCATAATTTCTCAATCCATTCCATTGCAGTTTGCCATTTGGGCTGTTTTCATGTTTTTGTGATGATAAATAATGCTGTTGTAAACATTGGTGTACAAATATCCTTTTGTTTCTAATTTCTTTGGAATATCATTGATCAACTTTTGACACTGGTTTGTTTGCATACTCCTTATGTATTAGACATTGTGCTGTGTTCTAGAAATACAATGGTGAACAAGACTAGTAACATTACTGTTGTCAGAGGCCTACATGGTGGCAGATCTCCCATCAAACAAATACAGGAATAAATGAAAAAGATCATTAGAGTGAGAGGTCAGTGTTGAGAAGGATATAAATGTAGGAAGTGAGACACTTACTTCAGAACTGGTGATGATGAACCCTTTCTGAGGAGAAAAAGTAGGATCATGAGGAGATCAAGTAGTAGTAGCACAAGAGGTCTTGCAAGCCTTAGTCAAGTGGATTTAATGCAAAATATAACTGATATGGGAAAGTTACATTAATTTTATAATAGTTATCATGGTACAACAGTTAAGCACTTGGAGACTAACTGAAAAGTTGGTGCTTGATTCAATCAGAAAATCCTCTGGAGTAAGATTTGCTGATCTGCTTCCATAAAGATTGTTCTTGTTCTGTGGAGTTGACTATAACCTATTATCACCCTATGAACAACAGAGTTAAACCTTGTGCCATTCTCACAATACTTGACAGGCCCAACGTATAGTCACTGTGTCAGTACATCTTGCTGAGGTCTTTTTTTTTTTTCTTTCACCCTCCACCCTTCCTAGTATGAAATATATTTCAAGGACTATTCCCTCCTGTAGGATAATATGGATATTATCCTACCACTTACAACATTGTATTTCAGGAAAGAACGTGAAATTGATTTTTTGGCTATGAACGCAACAGCGTTCTTCCTCTGTTTTTCATACCTTGGATAGTATACCATATGATTATCTGATTCAAAGGGGCCAGAGCTGGTCCATCTCATTTCACTAATGCCTGTTGTTGTTGATTGCCATCGAGTCAAGCACGACTTATAGTGACCCTATGAACAAAAGAACTGAACCCTGTTGTATAACTATTGTCGTTTCTCTAAGTTTCCAGAGGCATGTGGTTTAGGAAGTGGATACTATCCATGCATTCCATTTCATTTTAACAATTTCCGGTTTTCCAGCTTTCAAGCTATGTACATTCCATGTTCCAATTGTTAAATGATGTTTGTTATTGTTTTTCCTTCTTTCAAGTGACTTCCAGTCTGGACCCTACCACCACACTTCTGTAACTGTATTCTTTCTTTAGTATTCACAGGGGTTTCACAGGCCTGTTATTTAGGAAGCAGATGGCACATCCTGCTTCCTAGTCTGTCTTAATTAGGGAGCTCCATCAAAATCTGTCCACCATGGTATTTGGCACAGTGGCACAGATTTCAATATCACAACAACATCAAGTTATCTCAGTACAGCAAACAGACAAGTTCTGTACTGCTTAGAGTAATGTTTTCTCCAAACAAAAATAACATCAGACATTTGACTGTGTGGAATCATAACAAGTTGTGGCTCACATTGAAAATAATGGGAATCCTAAAGTATTTGACTGTGCTCATGTGGAACCTATATTAGGACCAGGAGAATGTTGTGTGCACAGAGCAGGGGAGCACTGCATAGTGTGAAATTGGGAAGGGAGTGTGCCAGGGTTGTATTCCCTCTCCATACCTATTCTATCTGTATGCTGAGAAAATTATCTGAGAGGTTGAACTCTATGAGGAGGATTGTGGCATCAGGCTTGGAGGGAGACTCATCCATAACCTGCATTATGCAGATGACACAACTTGCTTGCTGAAACTGAGGAGGACTTGAAACGCTTGTTGTGGAGGATCAAGGAATGCAGTCTTCAGTATGGATTGCATCTCAATATCAAGAAAACAAAGATTCATTCCGCTGGACCAATAGGCAGTGTCATAATGGATGGAGAAGAGACTGAAACTGTCAACAGCTCCACCTTGCTTGGATCCACAATTAATACCCTTTGTACCAGCAGTGCGGAAATAAGGAGACACATTGCACAGGGAAAATCTGCAGTTAGGAACACTTTCCAAATTATTGAAGAGTAATGATATCAGTTTGAAGACTAAGGTGCATCTGATTCAGGCCATAGTCTTTCCAATTACTAGTTATACATCTGAGAGCTGAGTCATGAATAAGGACAACAGGAAAGGAATTGCCACCTTTGAGCTGTGGTGTTGGAGAACAGCATTGACTATCCCATGAATGTCCAAGAGAACAGCTATGTCTTGGAGAAGGTGCAGCCAGAATGCTCTTTGGAGGCAAGAATGATAAGGCTTTGCCCCACATATATTGAGCTTGTTGTTAGGAGGTGCTATTCCTTCGAGAAGACCATGATACTGGGAAGGGTGGAGGGTCAGCTAAGGAGAAGAAGACCCCCCAAGCAGGTGGATTGACATGGTGAATACTGCAATGGGCTCCTATGTGTCAGAAAGTGAATAGAGCAGGATTTAGGTCTTTTGTTCATTAGGTTGTTATGATTAGTACTTGACTTGACAACACCTAACAACAACAAGAAGCTCCTCCTGACAACATGTCCTACGTATGTAAAACGAAGTTTCACCATCCTTGCTTCTGAGGAGCATCACGGTTGTACTGTCTCCAAGACAGACTTGCTTGTTCTTTTGGCAGTCCATTGGATATTCAGTGCTCTTCTCCAACACTCCAGTACAAAACTATCAACTCTTTGTCATCCTTATTCATTATCCAACTTTCAGATACATATAAAACAAGTGAGAAGACCGTGGCTTGGACCAGGCACACCTGAAGCAGACTTCATTGCCTTTAGCACTTCAAACCTCCTGTCAGCAGGTTTTTCCAGTTTAGTATGTCTTTTGGTGACTACTGCTACATAATTGTTGAATGTGGATCCAAGTAAAATGAAATTATTGACAACATCAGTTTTTCTCCATCTGTCATGATGTTACCCATCGGTTCACTGGTGAGGATTTTTCTTGTTGAGATGTAATCTTTGGTCACTTATTGCCATAAAGTTTACAAATTAGGAAATTCTATGTGGGGCATTCTACTATATCATCTATTGTCACTATGTGTCAAAAATCAACTGAAAGGCACCTAACAACAACAAGACATATAACAGTGAAAACAAAACAAAACATCCATGACATCAAGAAGTTTTCTACTCTTTAATGTTTGAGGCTAGGGTAGATAAGTTACTTTGCACCATGACCTCCTGCCGGACCCAAGACTCTCAGGGGCCATTTTCAACAATTGCTCTCCAAGGCTGGCCAGTAAAGCCTTTATAACCAGGGTGATGAGAACAGCAGGATGTAATCAAGTGTTAGCAAAGCCCTACACATTACTTTCAACTATATTCCATGAGTTAGACTTCGTTGTCACAGACACTCCTGGGATAAGGGAAACTAGATTCTGTTTCTAGTTGTCCCAGACATGTTTACAGCACAAAAGGGAGAATAAATTTGGAGGATAACTGGCCTGCAGAGTTTGCTACATCTTATTTTTTAGTGATGATATAGAAAAGTACTCTTATTACATTTTACATGATTTCACTGTTAATTTATTAAAAGTTTTTTGCTACGGAAGTCAGCTATGAAAAGAAAATGTGTTCTGCTCTTTGAGTTAAGCCTTGGGTTGGTAGGGAGGGGTGGGGTTGTCAGTGGAGACAAGCACAGCTACACAGGCCTGTGAGTTAATTGAGTGGAAACAATGAGTTAGTCAATTGTCATTCAAGTCAGACCGTGCGTCTGACACACTGTATCATCAAAGTGGAGGCATTCTGGGAAAGAATGATTACCCTCATTCATTATGCTCCAAGTCTTTAGACACTTCAAAAACACTAGATTACAAAGTTGCTGGGGCAGAACCTGGAAAAGATAAAGTTATAATTGAAAGCTACTTACGTGATATATTTTCAATGAGTCTTACTTTCTATTTTGAGCCAGGTTAAGAAATTTTAAATAATGGTTTTTGGCCAGAACACTGAAGATAGATGATTCTGTCATCCTCTTGCTCAAGAAATATTAATAGTTTCCTGCTGCCTAATAGGAACCACCACTGCAGCCTACTGTGTACCTACCTCTGCTGAGTCCAGGTGGTCATTTTTGTTTGTCCTAATAATACCTTTAGACAAGGTTGCCAGAGAAGTCAATAAAAAGCAGTATGCCCAGTTAAAAAGGCATTTCGACAAACAAGAATTCTTAGTAAAAATATATCCCAAATATTGTATCTTTCTCATTCTCATTGCCATCAAGTCAGAACTGACTCATAGCTGACCCTTCAGTGGGTTTCAGAAACTGTGAATCTTATGGGAAGAGATTGTTCATCTTTCTTCCAGAGAACACCGGATGGACTCAATATGCTTGGCTTTGGATTGGCAGTGCAACACCTTGCCCACTAGGCCACTAGAGCTCTCTAAATAACATATGTTGTTGTTGCTGATTGCCTTTGAGGTGAGCACGACTCATAGTGACCCCATGAACAAAAGGCCTGGAGCCCTTCTACAACTAATCAGCATTTTTCAAAGTTCACAGAGTTTCCGTAGGCATGTGGTTTAGGAAGTGGATGCCACTCCTGCTTCCAAAGACAGCATATAGAGTAGAGTTATACTTTAAAAAACCCCAACCCATTATTTCTCAGAAATTTTATTACCTGCGCATTAGTCATTTTATCAGGTAACCATGTAGAGGAAGTAGGTGGTACCATTCTCATCTTCCCGATGAGGAAATGGACCTTCTGGGAGGTTTACATGACTTCCTTGGGGTCACATAATCAGTAAAGACTAGAGAGGGGGATTAAACACAGGATGTTGGATATAGAAGTTCATGCTCTTTGCAGCACACACACTTATTGTTCTGCCATGCAATATTATGTTCAGATTAAACTCTTTATTTAGTCTGTCCCTCAAAACTCTGCTGTCCTAGTCCTGACTTACCTCCAGTCTTGTCTCTCCACTGCTGTGCTCAGCTCCAGAAGGTAGCTGTGCTGGGTATTAGGGGGGCATCCTGGTTCTTAAAAAGCTTCAATTAATGGTAAGTCTCAACTGTCATGCAGAAAGATAAGTATCAGATCAGTTAAGGAAAGTATTCTTTTGTGGAAGGCTAGGAAAGGCTCATGGGAAGATGATATCTGAGCCAGGTCAAGGAAAATAAGAAGTCTGTCATCAGTGAAGATGGAAGGAGAGAGTTCCTTTAGGCAGAGGATACAAAGCTACATTAGGTGGCAGCCTGGCAGATCTAGAGCTCTGACTCTCAGGCTCTTGTGGACTCAAACATCACATCGGAGACTTTTTTTTTATTGGGAAAAACATATTGGGGGTACAAGGAGGTGAGGGTTGGGGGCAGAAGAGTGAGGATGGGCCAGAATGCAGTTGCCGAGCTGCACAGTTTGGTCGGTGGGGGGAGCAGGTGAAGGAAATAATGAGGGTCCAGAGGGGACCAGATCCTACAGAGGAATGACAAGCATTTTCCAATGGTAATTAAACCAACTGTCTTATTGATTTGGGAATTGGAT
>NW_006399788.1:16194651-16203028 GCF_000299155.1 Elephantulus edwardii | reverse complement strand
TGCCATACCACCTTCCACAGTGGTTGCACCATTTTACACTCCCTCCAACAGTGAATAAGGGTTCCAGTTTCTCCACACCCTTGCCAGCATTTGTTGCTTGCTGTTCTGTTAAATTTTGCTATTCTGACTGGGGTGAGATGATATCTCGTAAGTATTACTTTTAAGCACCACAACTCAAAGACATGAATACTTCTGTCATCTTTACCCATTGTCCACTTTCAGATGAATAAGAAACAATTGAAAAAAAACAAGGATTGGATCAGGTGCAACTTGGTCTTTAAACTGACATCATTGCTGTATAGCATTTTGGAGAAGTTCTTGACAGCAGATTTTCCCAGTGCAACACATCTTTTTATTTCTTGACGATTACTACCAGAAGTGTTGATTGTGGATCCAAGTAAAATTAAATGATTGACAACTGCAATCTTTTTCCCATCTATTGTGATGTTGTTTATTGGACCAGTGATGAGGATTTTGTTTTATTAATGTTGAGATGTAACATATATTGAAGGCCATACTTTTTGAGTAAAAATAGAACCTTCAAATTGAGGCTAAAAATATTTGGCCATGACACATCTGCCAAGGAAGTGATCCTTCCCTTAAATTTTTTGAAAACTCCACACCTCAACAACAAAAAAGAAAACCAATCCGATTGAAAAATGAACAGAGGACAAGAATACACAGTTCACCAAAGAAGACATCTAGGTGACTACCAAATACATGAAGAAGTGTTCAAGATAATATTATATAAGACAGATGCAAGTCAAAACAACAATGAGACATCTCACTAAAACAAACAAACAAACAAACAATAACTCCAGTAGAGTAAGACCTTAACAAATATTACTGAGAGTGTGGAGAGACTGAAACTCTCATACTTTTTCTGGTAAGAGGGAAAATGACACAATCATAATGGAAAGCAGTTTAGTGGGTTCTTAGAAAGCTGAGAATAGAGAAACTGTTTGATCCAGCAATCATGCTTCCATATTTACTTTCCAAAGAAATAGGAGTTACAATACAAAAGCACATACTCACACCCATGTTTATTGTAACACTATTTATAATAGTAAAGAATTGGAAACAACCCAGTTACCCATTAATAGACAAATGGCTAAATCCACTGCAATATTCACACAATGAAGTATTATGCATCCCTAAAAAATGATCAGGAATTTGTGAGATACTACACAACAGGGATGAAACTGGAACAAATATGTTGAATGACACAAGTCAGTCACAAAAGAACAAACATGATAGAAGACTACTATTTTATAAAATGCTAAGGAATGGTATGCAGACAGAAATACTCTTGGATGGTTAGCAATGATGAGAAGCAAGAGAGAAGGGAGTAAAAAAAATCTTGAAAAGGCAACTTTCTTCCTGATTTGAAAAAAAAAATCACAAGGTGAAGGCCTCCCAAATTAAAAACAAAGAGAAACATGAGTATTTATCTTTGGGGTAAAGTTAGATTTGTAAAATTAGAGCCATCAGATAATTCAATTAGATGAGATTATTTTATAATTTTATTCACAAATTTGTAGCTGAGACGAAATCTCAGGGAGCAGAGGATGCTGGGAAGCTGTCTGACTAGCAGACATTATCTTCTGACTGTCAGAGAATGTAACCAAATGACCATTAGTTATCTTTTTGGTTTAATACTTAAGGGATAGATTTAGGAAAACACATGAATACTTTTTTCAGGCTGAAGAAACATTTATCTCCTTAATTTAATTAAAAAAATTCTTATCCAGTGGACTAAATTTAAGTGATAACATGATTTATGCTCTCTAATTTGCTCATTTCAAAATTCATTTTTAATTTGAAATGAGCATGCATGTATATATAAAACATTTGGGACACACAAAAAATGAAAGGAGAAAAATACCACTCATAGTTTCACTGCCTAAAAAAAAAAAAGCCCCTGCGTAGTTGTTTTAAAAATATAAAAGAATTTATTACCTGAAGTCACTTCAAGTTTGGGTTGCAAATGTCTCCAGAGAGAACTTTTTTTTTTCTCTTTTGGAAATTGATGACTGCTTTTGTTATCTGGTGCTGGTAGAGCAGAAATACCACAAGCATATGGCTTTAAGAAATAAATCCATTTTCTCCCAGTTCAGGAGGCTGAAAGGCTGAAAGCAGAGGACTGACTCAAGGGGAAGGCTTTCTCCCTCTCTTGGCTTAGAGAGAGGCCTCTTCTCACACTAGCTTCCACTTCCTGTGTCTTGGCATCCTGTTTGCCGCTTCTCTCTGCTTGTCTATTCTCTTTTATGTCTCAAAAGAGATTGACTCAAAGTGACCCACACTAATTTTATCTCCTTAACGTAACAAAGACAATCCATTCCCAAATACAATTATAACCACCCTCATAGAAATTAATGATTACAGCAAAATTTGTGGGAGGGGCATGGGACATAATTCAATCCACATTAATGACCTAGTTTAAATGACACACAATTTGGCAAATATCTACTGAACACCTGCCATCTGCAGGGCTTTGAGTTCTTCAGTGATTACAAAGATTAATAAGATACAGTATTTGATTTAATTAGGTCATAATCTAGTGAGGTAGTCAGATCTGAGTGGAACTTCTATCTACTACATGATAGAAGGATAATAGAAGGTCAACCAAGAAAGAAGCGGATTCTAGCTGATATGTTTCCATGGAGTCAGGAGCACAGAGAGAGTTTGAGAATGTGACATTTGAGTTAGAACTGAAAGGATGTTGTGGCATGAAATTGTAGGACCTGAAGGGGGAAGAAGAAAAAAAAAAAAAACACAACCCAATAATCCAAACATGATACTTTTGGCAAGGTGGCTATTGTGGCTTGGGTATGTGGTAAAGTGAAGAATTTATCGATCTAAATTCCAAGTGTCTGCCATCCAAAAAAAGCAAGGAAAGGAGAAAAGGTTGTATCTCCCAGGTAGATTGGAGAGCAGCAAAAATGTCTCTGAAGTGATGGTTAATAATGTGGCAAGAAGACAAAGGAGGATGTTGGGGGGAGTGTGTGTGTCTGTGCATATGAAAAGATTGATTTGTGATTGTTGTTGTTCATTGCTGTCAAGTGAGAACTGACATAGCTGACTGTCCAGTGGGTTTTCAGAGGCTGTAAATCACATGGGAAGAGATTTCTCATCATTGTCCCACAGAGCAGCCTGGTGGATTTGTCTAGGCAGAGTAGCTCCTTATCCATTGTTGTTGTTTGGTGCTGTTGAGTCATAGACGACTCATAGCGACCCTATGAATGAACAGCCTGAGCACTGTTCATATATAGCGTTTCCGGAGACAAGCCATTTCAGAAGTGGATACCACTCCTGCTTCCAGTCTTACCCATTAGGCTACTAAAGATCCCCTTGATATATGGCCGTTATGGCTTTTTTAGTTAGGAATAAGGTATTGGTGGCTCAGTGGTAGAATTCTTACCTTTCATGTGAAGTTTCCACTAGTGTCCCTCATGAATCGCTCAGTGGAGGCTTGCATGTTGTTATTATGCTAAGCTGATTTTAATGGAATTTTCAGACTAGGATAGATTAAGAATAAAAAACTGGCTATCTATTTAAAAACTCTGAGAAGGACAGAGCCACCATGTGATTCAGCAATCTGACTACTAGGTATAGTTCTCAAAGAAATAAGAGCTGTGACATGAACTGATAGACAAACCCATGATTACTGTTCTATCATTTACAACAGCGAAGAGAATGAAACAACTCAAGTGCCCATCAATGAACAAATGGTTAAAGATACTATGGTGCATTTATATAATGGAGTACTATGTATCATGAGAAGAAATAAGGAATTGGTGAAACATTGCACATAATGGATGACTCTAGAGAAAAGACTGCTGAGCGACATTAAGTCAAACACAGAAGGACATGTGCAAAGCAGGGGAGTCCTGGTTGCATAGTGGGTAAAGAGTTGTGCTGCCAACCTGAAAGGCACATGGTTCAAATCTTTGGGAGAAAAACAGGACATCTCTTCCTCTGCAATTTACAGCCTTTAAAAGTCCACCAGAGAGTCAGCTTTGAGCCAATTCTGACACAGCACCACCCAACAACAAAAATTATTGAAAGTTAAAGAATGAAAACCCCAACTTTTCTATAAACTTTTGTTAAAATCACAATAAATTTTTCTTTTAAAAAAGAGCTAAGAAAATATTTATTCACAAATAGAATCATTCTAGGAAGGTTAACAGGGAGGGAAAGGCACTAAAAATTAATAAAAAGATAAATTGCATAAAAGGAAAGACAAGATGTAATCAAAAGTTGATCAGATACCAAAATTAATTATATTCATTTAATTACTATTATAAAATAAAATGTTATTTAACAAAATGAATGACTAAATGAAAAACAATGTTTTGTAAACTCTCAGATTAAAAATAATTCAAATCTTGAACTCCTTGGATTACAGTGGCTCAATCTAGAATTGATAATAACAATGAGGTAGAAACCTGTCGCATTTTGTTCCTTTGGACTAGAGACCAACTCTAAGGCAGCTAATAATAGCTACTGGTGGAAAACATTTGATAGAGATTCTGAAGAGAATTTAGTAAACTTTTTGTCTGATATACAATCTACAAACTCCCCTTTTCTACCTTTAAGACAATAGTTTAATAATTTAGTGCCACATTTTGACCTTTTGAATGTATTGACATGCAAAACTGAGATGGCCCAGTTACAATCCAGGTTCCTATATAATTACTAATACTGAACTCTGAAATTTTTCAGTTAATTGAGGTGCATTTTTTCTCTAATTGCACAACCCTGTATTAGTTATCTGTTGCTGTGTAGCAGACTATCTGCCACACTGTGTCTAAAAGCAGCTATTTTTACTGGCTAGTCTGGATTTAAGGGATGGGGAAATTGCAACTATTGATGGGAAATGTTGAACCAGGTTATAGTTCATGATTTCCAGGCTACCACACATCTCTACACTGTGCAAATGGCCTTCTCTGTTGGCCCCTATTCTTGTCTTCCCCATAAAATCTTCAGGCTGTTAACATGTGCAGTCTCAATCAATGCATACTTGCCCAGTAGCCAGCCTGACCCACAGCCCTACGCCTGTGTTGCTGCAGATGGGTGGGACAGGGCTACAGATGCCTGTACTACTACCTAGTCTACTACCTAGACTCCACAGCTTGCCTGTCCCTTCAGTTTCCTAAAGAATTAAGACATCCACTGGGATATGGTTAAACACCAATTTCCTTTTAATCTGTGACTTTGAAAGGCGTTTCCTAGGATTTTTCACGCTAGTAGGTTTCAACAATGCAGCTTATGTCTGACTGATCATCCGAAAAGTCCAAGCATGTTGAAGAAATTTTCTTCCCAAAAGGCTGCAACACTGCCCCTAATTTGTCCCTCTAATTTCTCTCTCTGGTTTACTTCAGAGGCTCTCCACTTCCCTAGACCTGAAACTCTCCGTGTGGCCATTATGCCAGCGACCCTCTTGGCTTAGCCACAGGATGAGAATTGAATGCAAGCTGGACCTGAGTCTCTAAGGGCACAATCTAATGCTCTCAACTCACTTTGAAATAGGATCAGCACTTGTCATAGCCCCTAAGTCAACTGCCATTGCAATGCCAACCTAAAGGCTCAGACCCACCAGCTGCTCCAGGGGAGAAAGATGGGTAATTTCCCTTGGAAAACTCACTGGAGGATCAGCTAGGAATCACTTCTGACTTGACAGAATGCAAATTTTACTTAAGTTGTGATGAAGAGGTGAAAGAGAGGGTTATAATATTAGCTACATGCTGAAATGTCACTAAAAAAAATCTCAGTGACTAACTTAATTTACTTAGCTGTTGATTGTTCCACCTTGCCTCCTTCTCTTCTAAACCCTCTCACTTCATTTCTTCACATCTGAGTCTTCCTTTTGAGACCTTCTCATACATATCCTTAAGCAAAGCATCTCCACCCTCTGCTTCATCACTCAGCTCCCTGACACATTTCATCTTGCTCAAACTGGTGAAAGATTGTATAAGTGAAACAATTTTTCTCCTCTCAACTCAGATTCCCCCCTCACCTCTCGCACATATTGCATTAATTTGCATCAAATTGCCATATATATAAAATAGCAAAAATAAATTTTCTTAATAAAATTTTACTTTCTTATGATTTTGGAAATTAGACATTTCAAATGGGCTTCAGTGAATTAAGATCAGCTGCTAGCTGGGTTGTGGTGACTTAGTGGCAAGAAGCTGTGCTGCAATCCCAAAGGCATGTGGTTTGAGACCCCCCCAGCTGCTCCGTGGGAGAAGGAAGATGAATCTCCTCCTGAGTGATAAACTGCCTCTGAAAACCAACCAGAGCTCACATCAGAGGGTCAGCTGTGGGTCAGGTCTGACTCTACAGAGAGGAGGAGCTACAGTAATCAAAGGCAGACATGCAGGAGGATGGTGCAAAGTGCATTTTTATGGTCTCAGGTTCCTGTGCTGGAAAACTCCTAGAAACAGAAGACACACAGAGGGAAACCTGAGAAGCATCCTGAAATTGGACTTCAAATGGCATAAACTGTAACACTTATTACTCTTCGTTGTAGAAGCTTTCAGAACCAACTCATTGCTACCCCCCATCAGAACTAAAAATGACATAAGAATTGATGCCTTTGAATTGTGGTGTTGGAGAAGAGTACTGAATAGCTTGTGGACCGACAAAAGAACAAATAAGTCTGTCTTGGAGAAAGTGAAACCAGGATGCTTCTTAGAAGCACGCGTGGTTAAATTTCATCTCACATGCTTTGGGCAAGATGTTAGGAGGGACCAATCTTTGCAAAAAAGACATCCTTCTTGGTAAAGTAGAGGGTCAGAGAAAGAAAGACCCTCAATAAGATGGATTGACCCAGCGACACTAACAGTGTCCTCAAGGATACTGTTGATGGTGAGGCTGGTACAAGATAGGGCAAGGTTCAGATCTGTTGTTCATACAATTGCTAGTATTTGTGTGGACTCGCTGATACATAAAAACCAACAAATTGTATGCGAGGAGATTGTCCATTTTCCTCACATGGAACCATCGGTTGATTTGTACCTCCTTTGGGTTAGAAACACAACTCCCTATAGACTACACCCCCAGAGCGTCCTCATAAAGTGTTGTCATTGTGTACCATCAAGTTGGAACTGGCCCTTAGCTGATCCTCTGGTGGGTTTTCAGAGGCAGTTAATCACACAGAAGGAGACAGCCCATCCTTCTCTCATGGAGCAGCTGGTGGATTTGAAATGCATGCCTTTGAGATTGCAGCAGTTTCTTGCCACTAGGCCACCAGAGCTCACCTATAAACTCCTCATAAACTACAAGATATTACATTTCTGTTAACACCATCAACTTTTCGCTGCCAATTTCCAGGCAAGATGGTGGAACTGGAAAGCAACATCTCAGGTCTTTTTTCAACTGGGACACCAGAAAACAAAGATAATAGATAGAAATGTTAATCCTAGAACTTTTGTATTTAAACAGAAAAAAAAAAAAGCAGTTCAAATGCTGACTGAAGGAAGAAATGGAATGAAGGGGAGAGTGGTGAATTGTAATCAGTCTCAGTTGTTTTGAAAACTTGCTGGTACTTTCTGGTCAGTGTGGGAACCCAGGAGCACAGCAGTCAGTGTGTCCATCAACAGCTGGCTGAGGACAACGAAGTGTGATCTCCTCCTTGTTCCTCTGGCAACCAGAACAGGGACTTTCCCCGCTTTCTCCCACCAAGTGGATGGTACTTTTCTCAAGGCACCATTCCAGCTACTTCTGAGGTTAGGCTCCCTCAAATTTTTTAAAAATTTTAAAAATTTTTCTTGTATTGGTTTGCTTACAGTCATCAAAGGGTCTCTTTCATTTGCATTATGCTTTATACATTCCTTGGCATACTTTATGTTTCATTCATATACATTGTGTTTTATGAAAGCACACATTGTTTCAGTCATGTACAGTTTGTTTTATCCAATCATTCATATACATTGTGTTTTATATAACTAATTACTATTGGCCTATTGCTATGACTTTTATCACTCTTTCTCATTAGGTCCCCATCCTCATCACAGCTTGTCTATTCCTTCACACCCCTCAATCTACTCACTAATCTCTGCCTTCCTAGTGATTTCCTTTTGCTTCTTCTGCCCCCTTCTCTCCCTCTCCTTCCCCTTTTGAGCAGTTACACATATTTCGCTCCTATTTGTCAATTTCACAAGTCTTGTTGTCCTTATCTTGATTCTTCCCAGATTGATCCCCCCTTGACTTGGTCCTTGTAATGTTCTTTGTCTACCCATTATATTTCTGTTCTTTTTTCTCCCCCTACTCTTCTATATTTGTTCCCATTCCAAAGAAAGGTGACCCAACTGAGTGTGGAAACTACAGAACAGTGTCATTGATTTCACATGCAAGCAAGATTCTGCTGAAG
>NW_006399788.1:16172263-16193441 GCF_000299155.1 Elephantulus edwardii | reverse complement strand
AACAACAACAACAACAACTCTTTAGCTACACTACTGTTTTCACAGAAGTAATCGTATGCAGTATTTGTCCTTTTGTGACTGAATTCTTTCACTCAACATAATGCCCTTTAGACTCTCCTGTTGTGTCATATTTTACAAACACTTTAGTAATACATAGTATTCCATTGTGTAAATATACCACAGTTTCTCTATACCTCTCTATATAAGTGGACAATTGGGTTGTTTCCATTTTCTTGCTATTGTGAATAATACTGTGATGAACATAGGTGTTCACCATGTCTCAGCTCTGATTTCCTTGTGGCGAATTCCACCCAGTAGAATAGCTGGGTTGTATGGGATTTTTATGTTCATCTTTTTGAGAAAATACTGTACTTCTTTCCATAGTGATTGTACCAAATTGTAATCCTTACCAGCAGTGTATGACAGTTTCAATCTCTGCATCCTCATCAGCATTTATTGTTTGCCATCTTGTTGAATTTTGTGACTGCTGCTGGGATGAGATGGTATCTCATTGTTATTTTGAGTTGCGTCTCTCTGATTGGTAGTGATTTTGAAAATTTCATTATGTTTGTTGACCATCTTTCAGTCATCCTTTGTGGAGAGACTTTTTCTATTTTATAATTTGATTATCTGTCTTTTTCTTGTGGAGGCCCTACAAGATTCTGTAAATTTTAGTTATGAGATCCTTGTCAGAAATGTCTTTGTCAAATATTTTTTTCCACTCTGTGAGCTTACTTTTCACCTTGCTGGAGAAAGTTATTGTTGCACAAAGAGATTTGATTTTTAGAAGTTCCTATTTTCTAATATTTTCCTCTCCTGGTTGTACAATTTTTGTTTGCAAGCCCATTTATGCCACAGACTGTTCCTGTTGTTGTGTTCCATTGAGTCAGAACTAACTCATAGCAGAAACTCCCATGAGTTTTCATATTTACCACCCTGTTTATATTATAGACTGTTGCTGTTATATGCTGTTGAGTTACTTGCAACTGCCATAGACTAGGGCTTCTAAATTTGCTCCTATGATGTCTGTGATGATCTTTATGATTTTTGGTCTGAACCCTCCATCACTTTAATCTGGTTTTTGTGTATGAAGTAAGATATGGATCTTATTTTAGTTGTCTACAGTTAGACATTCACATATGCTGTTTCATTTGGTATCATCTCACATGATTCTTAAGTTTTCTTCCTTTTCCTTTCATCTTCCCTCTGCTTTTTCTTTTAGGAGGTTTTCATTGAGGGTCTTGTCTTCTATCTCACTGACCCTCAGCGCCTTCTCTTCTATTTTGCTCTTTTGTCCTTCCAACATGATGAGAATGTATTATCAGTCTTGTTATTCAGGATTACATTTTTTCTATTGTTTCTAATATTATATGGGTTATACTCTGTTGAGGAAAACTTGTTAACAACCCACAATATTCAGATGACACAACTCTGCTTGCTGAAACTGAGGAGGACCTGAGGTGTTTGTTGCAGAAGGTCAAGGACTGCAGCCTTCAATATGGATTGAAGCTCAACATCAAGGAAACAAAGATTCTCACCACTGGACTGATTGGCAACATCATGATAGACAATGAAGAGATTGTGATTGTTAACAGCTTCAGTTTGCTTGGCTTCACAATCAACATTTCTTAGTACCAGCAGCCAGGAAATCAAAAGATGAATTTTATTGGGAAAGTCTGCTGTCAGAGACCTCTCCAAAGTACTGAAGAGCAATGATGTCAGTCTGGAGACTAAGGCGTGCCTCATCCAGGTCATGGTCTTCACAGTTACTTGTAATGCATCAGAAAGTTGGACAACGACTAGGGATGATAGAAGAAAAACTGATGCCTTTGCATTGTGGTGCTGGAGAAGAGAACTGAATATACAATGGACTGCAAGGAGAACAAACAGGTTCATCCTAAAGAGTGTGAGACCAGGATGCTCCTTGGAGGCAAAGATTCTGAAGCTTTGTCTGACATATTTTGGGCATATTACAAGTAGGGACCAGTTCTTGGAGAGGGACATCATGCTTGGGAGGGTGGGTGACAGTACAAGAGAGGAAGACCCTTGAGATGGATTGACTCTTGACTGCAGTTATGGGAGTAGGTGTGTCAGAGACAATAAGTTTGGCACAGGAGCAGGGTTCAGAGCAGCTGTACATACAGTTGCTGTGAGTTGCAAGCAACTCAACAGCACATAACAACAATAACAACAGCAACAACATACCTTTTTACTTATGGTTTTTCTTCCATCATTTGAAATTTCTTCAGTACTGATTATTGGAACTCCATGCCAGTCTATTTATTTTGCCTGCCTGTCTCTGATGTAATGCCTAAAATCTGATCTGCCGTTTGAACAAAATACTTGTTTTGGTTTTTTGAACCTGACTGCTACTCCCTTGACATTATATGGGAGTCTTTTTAGTATACAAGGCAGTTTCTATTATGTCTGAGTGGTTAGCTGCCAGTTTCTTATTTTTATGATACTGTTGACAGAGTTAAAAATTTTAAGGATTGCACTATAACTAGAAGTGAATTTTTTGAATGAGGTATTTTGCCAACCCTTAGGCTTTGGATAAAGCTACCACATAAGAGCTAAATTACCTTAGTTTTTGCTCACTCAGCTTTCTGAAGGCAATTTTATGAGGTCTTATGCTCTGCATGGCTGTATCCTAGCAGTGCCAGGCTGACTCTTCTGTGGGTACATTAAACCAAAAGTCCATGATCTCAGCCAAATTGGCTCAGTTCTCTGTGGCAACATCGAACTTTTTGTCTGGTTTATCATGTTAAACAGGGAGACGGGATTCTTCTCTCTGTCCAGTGGTGAGCTCACTCCACTGTGGGGCTAATGGAGCAGTAGTTGAAAGACTCAGAGGCAGATTAACATTGGGGGGGGGTTTCCACGAGGGGATTGGGTTCTATATCCTTGGAGAAGTAGATTCCTATGAGGAACAGGTTTCTTTGGGGGAGTAGGGTCCCTAGGGGTGGATGTGATCCCATCGTGGAGTGTCCCAAAACTCTGTAATTTTGTATCTGGTGTTGGAAGTGCACACACATCTCCATATCCAGAGACTCAATGTCTACCTCTGGGTGCTGGCAGACTGTGCCGTGCTTAGCCATAGTCTGGATTAATAAGAACACCACTTCTGACTAGAGTCTTTATCTCTGTCTAGGGACCCTTGTGGATTCTCCTCCTGACACCTCCACTTCCATGTTTGGAGCAGTGCCTCTTCCACGTGGTGCACCATCCTTGGGGACTCTGGGATTGACAGTGACTGTCTCCACATGCCAGCAGAATGTGTCATCTCTGACTAGATTTCCTACTTACACTCATCTCCTGAACTGGCATCTCCTGGAAACTGCCCAACTTTTTTTTCTTCAGAGCAACAGGTAGATATAAACCACTGTCCTTTCAGTTAGCAGAGCAACATGTAATGCATTATACATCTGTTTTGTTGTGGTTAATTGCTGTTAATTCAAGTACAACTCATGGGGACTCTATGAACAACATACCTAAGCCCTTTCCTATCCTGTACCATCATCATTTCTGACGCTTGAGCCCACTGCTGCAGATACTGTCAATCTACCTTGCTAAGAGTTCTCCTCTCTTTCATGGGCTCTACACCTTTGCAAGCTAGAACTCATTATGTCACTATTTCATTGTCAGCAAGTTGGAGCCAACTTATATCTGACCTTCCAGAAGATTTTCAGAGGCTGTAAATCACAAGGGAGGAGACTAGCCTTGAAGTCCTTGATGGATTTGAATTGCAAGAGAAGTTTTACCTTTGGGTTAACAGCCTCACTGCCTGAGGACTACACCACCAGAGCTCCCTTATGTATTGTTGTTATTGTTATGCCATCAAATTGCCTGTGACTCATAGCCACAATACAATACCTCTGAACCACGCCCTATCCTGAGCCAGTCTCACCGTCCCCAACAAACCTACCCCCCATTACCCTAGTTAGTGTATTAATCCATCTCATTTGGGGTCTTCCTGTCCAAGCATAATCTTTAAGGAAGTCTCTCCTAGCCACATGCCCAATGTGTGTGAAACAGAGTCCAAAATCCTTGCTTCCAAGAAGCAACTTGGTATCACTCTCCCCATGATAGACCAGTTTGTTCTTTTGGAAGTCCGTGATATGCTCAACACTATTTTCCAACACCATAACTCAAAGGCATCAGTACTTCTTTTGCCAACTTCATTCTTTATCTAGCTTACTGATGTAAAGCAAGTAATTGCAAAGGTCATGGTCTCCATTGGTTGCCCATTAGTCTCTAAACTGACATAGTTGTTCTTTAGCACTTTGGAGACACCCCTGACAAAAGATTTCCCCAAAGCAACTAGCCCTTTGATTTCTTGGCCACTGGTGATTGTGGATCCAGACAAGCTGAAATTGTTAATGACTTCAATCTCTTCTCCATCTAACATGGTGTTTCTAATGGGCCCAGAGATGAGAATCTTCATCTTCTTGATGTTGAACTTCAACCTATATTGAAGACCATAGCCCTTGACCTTCTGCAGCAAATGTTTCAGGTCCTCCTCAGTTTTGGCCAGCAAGGATGTATCATCTGCATAATGTAGATTGTTGATGAGTCTTTCTCTAATCCTGATGCCATGTTCCTCCTCATAAACTCCAGTCTTCCAAATTATCTCTTCCACATATAGATTGAGAAACTATGGAGACAGCACACATCCCTGATGCACTCCTTTCCTGATTTTGAACCCTACAGTGTTTCCTTGCTCTGTTCCAATGAATGCTTCCTGGTCCAAGTATAGATTTCACATAAGCACGATCAAGTGTTCCGAGATTCCCATTTTTCTCAAGGTTAGCCACAATTTGTTGTGATCCACACAGACACATGCCTTTGTATCACCAATGAAACACAGTTAGACATTCCTCTCGTATTCTTTACTTTCAGCCAAGATCCATCTGAAATTGACAGTGATGTCCCTGGTGCCATGGCCTCTTCTCTTTCTCTCTTATACGCGTGCATGCACGCGCGCACACCCCTCCCTCAATATTATTAAATGTCTTTGTATGACATATTCAAGTTACAATGAACCATAATTACAACCATCTGGTTTTGGAAGGGTTTTTTAATATCTTATTGTTTTTAATACGTGATATATAAAACAATGAAACTAATAAATTGCTGATGTTATCATTCTCAAATACTTAGTTGTGAATGTGTGAATCTATCATTTATTGTGGAAAACACTGTCATATAGACTAAGCTTTTCAAACTAAATCAAGAGCTTCTGTTACTTTAAAACCGGGACCAAAATGCTGATCACTTTGGTGTTGTTTGGGTTTTTTTAAAAATTAATTTTTTTAATTGTTATTTTAGCGAGAGTTTACAGTAAACTTGTATTTCCATTCATTCATTATCACACATTTTCCTCCCTACCCCCATCCCAGTTCACTATTCTCTTAAAAAATGCTTTCGTTGTTGCACAGTTTCCTCCCCAAACACCAGTCCACTTTGGTAGGCATTTCTTATTATAGACTGTTGTCTTGCAAGTAATACCTAATCATATATTCCTTTTAAATAGTTCTTTCCCAAATCTGTTCCAATGCAGTGTTCATTATTTATCCTCTCATTTTATAGTTTCCCTCCAACCCCCGTATCAGTCCTGTTTTATAACAGTGGCAAATGTCCGTTTATGACTGAGACATTTCATTCAGTATAATGTCCCCCAGGGTCACCCATTTTGTATAATATTTTATTACTTTCTTATTTTTCAGTGCTGTGTAGTATTCCATTGTGTGACTATACCACAGCTTCTCTATCCATGAGCTCCTAAAAAAGAAAAACAAGATAGGAGGCCTCTCACTTGCTGATCTAAAATTCTACTACACAGTCATGGTGGTCAAGACAGTGTGGTACTGGTACAGTGACAGACACATAGATCAATGGAATAGAATTAAGAACCCAGAAAACAGCTCATCTATCTTTTTCCCCCCTTTTCTATTTATTTTATTATTTTTGTGTGAGTGTACCGTCAAATCAGATCTGACTGGTACAGGAGGAGATTGTCCCTCCTTCCCCGGCAGAGCATCTGGTGGATTCAAACCGTGTGACTCTGGGATTGTAGTTGCAGCTCCTTACCACTAGGCCACCAGAGCTCCCCTAGTTCATCTATCTTTGTCAACTCATTTTTGACAAGGAAATGAAATAGGTTAAGTGGGGAAACAAAAGCCTGTTTAACAAATGGTCCTGGCAAAATTGGAAAACTCTCTGTAGAAAACGCAATCAAGACCCATACCTCACACCATACACAAAAGCCAACTCAAAGTGGATCAAGGACTTAGGACTAAAACGATCTAAAATCATCTTTGATGATAAACTTCATCAGAGAAAAGCTTGGAAGAACTCTTAAAAGCCCTAATCCACAACGTGAGCAGTATTCCAAGCATCCTGGAAACCCTACAAACAGGAGAGAATAAAATAGATGAATGGGACCTTCTAAGAATCAAATCCTTGTGTGTGCACATCCAAAAACTCCTATAGGGTAAAAAGGAAGGCCACAGACTGGGAAAAAATATTTGGTAATGGCATCTAAAATTTATAGAATACTCCAGCATCACAACAAAATAATCCAATCGCAAAATGGTCACAGGATATTATCAGACACTTCACCAATGATGACATTCAGATGGTAAACAAACACATGAAGAAATGTTCAAAATCCCTAGCTCTAAGAGAGATGCAAATCAAAACAACTATGAGATATCATCTCACACTAGTAACAACAGCAAAGTTCAACAGAGCAGCAAACAACAAACACTGGTGAGGTTATAGAGAAATTGGAACCCTTATTTACTGTTGGTGGTAGTGTAAAGTGGTACAGCCACTACAAATGCAGTATGGCACGTTCTCAAAAAGTTGGAAATAGAAATATCATTTGACCCAGCAATTGCACTACTGGGAATTTACCCAAAAGAAACCATAACCACCACCCAAGCAGATATATGCACATCCATGTTTATTGCTGCGTTGTGCACAATAGTAAAGAGCTGGAAACATCCATGTCTTCTTCTTCTTCTTCACGAAGGTTGTATTTCTGGCAGTTCTCTGTCAATATACTATTCCAATCATTTTTGGGTAATCTTCAGCAGGATTTTACTTGTGTGAGACATTGGTGATATTTTTTAATAATCTCCACACTCTATCGGGTTACCTTCTTTTTTTTATAGAAAAATGGGAATAAATATTAATTTTTCCAATCCATTGGCCAGATAGTTGTCCTCCAGATTTCTTGGCATGACCTGGTGAGCATGTTCAGGGCAGCATCTGTTAGCTGACATATGCCAATAGGTATTCCATCAATTCCTGGGACCTTGTTTTTTGCCAATTCCTTCAAAGCAGCTTGAACTTCCTCCTTCATCACCATTGCCTCTTGATCATATGTTGTTTCATGAAATTCTTCTGTTTCAGTCAATTCTTTGTGGTACCATGAGCCTGTGTACTACTTCCATCTTCTATTAATGCTTCCTGGGCCATTTGATATTCTGCCCACAGTATCTTTAAATACTGCAATTCGAAGCTTGAATTTGTTTTTCAGTTCCTTCAGCTTAAGAAATGCTCAGTAAGTTCGTTCTTTTTGATTTTCTGACTCCAGATCTTTGCTCATTTAATTATAATATTTTGCTTTGTCTTCCTGAGCTGCCATCTGAAATCTTCTGTTCAGCTCCTTAACTTCCTGTTTTCGTCCCTTTGCATTGGCTTCTTGGCATTCTAGTGCAATATTCAGAGTCTCTCCCAACATTCATCTCATTCTTTTCTTCCTCGTCCTTTTAATGACCTTTAACATTCTTCCTAGATGATATTCTTGATAGTCTCCACAGCTCTTCTTCATTCATTAGTGTTCAAGGCCTCAAACTTGTCGTGAGGTGGTTTTTAAATTCAGGTAGGATAGATTCAAGTAAAATTTTCTTTGTGGTTCTAGTTAATTTGATTTAATTTTCTTTAACTTTAGCTTGAACTTGCATATGAGTAGTTGATAGTGTGTTCCACAATTAGTATCTGGCCTAGTTTTCACAGCTGATAATGTGTTTCTCCAGTGATTCTTTCCACAGATTTAATGATCTTATTCCTGTGTATACCATCAAGTGAAGTCTATGAGTATAGTTGCCATTTATGTTTCTTATAAAATGTGTTTGCAATGAATAGATCATTGATTATGCAAAATTATTTCATTTTGTTTCCAAACTTATTTCTGTCAACAAGTCCATGTTTTCTGACTTCTGATTCTCTTTCCCTTTTCCAAAGTTTTGTGTTCTAGCTATTCATTATTATTACTACATCTTGGTTACATGTTTGACCATACGCATAACCCAGCTTAATAGGACAAAAACAATGCTAAATGGCATAGAAATACCCATGATTTCTCTACAGTGCCTTGTCTTCATCCTAAATTTTCTGTTTACTATTCTCTCACTTTTTAAAAAAGGAATTTATTACATATACTGAAACTTTTATTTTTTTACATTTTAAAAAGTATTTTATGCTGGCTTACTTACAGAGTTTGTTTACATTGTTTCCCACACCAGATCTTTCCCCTTTTCTTTATCCATCCCATCCTCCACCCATCAAATTTTGTGACCCTATGATTAAGCCCTCCCCCCACCTCCTTGAAGCCTCATACTCACTCTACAATAATTGTCTTATACAATATTTATCTTTATAAGACTGAGTTAGTTCACTTAGCATAATGCTCTCCAGTCCCTCTCATGTTAGACAGTAACTTACAAAATCATTGCTCCTGCATGCTGTGTAGTATTCCATTGAGTGAAGGTACCATAATATCTCAATCCATCCCATTATGGTTGGGCATTTGTGCTGTTTCCATGTTCTTGCGATGGTGAATAGTGCTGCTATGAATATTGATGTACAGGTCTCTCTTTGTACCTCAGTTCTTAGTTTTTCAGGGTATATTCCAAGCAATAAAATATCTGGGTCATATGAGATCTCTATATTTAGCTTTTTGAGGAAATACCAATGCTTCATTTGCCTTGTCTTGAGCTTTATATATAAAAAGGGGGCGGGAACCTTGTATGTTGAGAACTCTATGATGGATTTTTTCATTTAATATTATATTGGCTGTCCTGGAAGAATTTCATTAAACAACAATCAAGAGGCAATGGTGATGAAGGAGGAAGTTCAAACTTCTCTGAAGGAACTGGCAAGAACAAGGCTGCAAGAGTTGGTGGAATAATAATTGACATATGTCACCAGACAGTTGCTGCCCTGGATGTGCTCAAGAAGTTGTGCCAGGAAATATGGACGACAACTACCTGGTCCACTGACTGGAAGAGATTCATATTTATTCCCATTCCAAAAAAGGGTGACCTGAAAGAATGAGGAATCTATTGAACAATATCATTGATATCACACACAAGCAAAATCCTGCTAGAGATTATCCAAAAACAACTGGAACAGTGCATTGACAGAGAACTACCAGAAACACAGGCTGGGTTTAGAAAAGGCTGTGGTACCAGATGAAGATTCTTAACACTGGGCCAACTCGCAACACCATGTTAGATGGAGAAGAGACTGAAGTCATTAACAATTTCAGCTTACTTTGATCCATAGTCAACACTCTTGGCACCAGCAGTCAAGAAATCAAAGGACAAGTTGCTCTGGGGAAATCTTCTGTCAGGGATGTCTCCAAAATGCTAAACTGTGTCAGTCTAGAGACTAAGGTTTGCCTGATGGAGACCATGGTCTTTGTAATTACTTATGCATCAGTGAGCTAGACAAAAAATAGAGTTGACAAAAGAAGAATTGATGCCTTTGAGTTGTGGTGCTAGAGAAGGGTGTTGATATACCATGGACTGCCAAGAGAACAAATTGGTTTATCCTGGACAGGATGAAACAAGACTGACTGCTCCTTGGAGGCAAGGATTTTAGACTCTATCTCACATACTTTGGGCATTTGGCCAGGAGAGGGACATCATACTAAGAAGGGTAAAGGGACAACACAAGAGAGGAAGACCCTAGATGAGATAGATTAATACAGTAACTGGGGTAGCTTTTTTGGAGATAGTGAAACAGACTCAGGATAGGGCAGACTTCAGAGCTATAGTACATAGGGTCACTATGAGTTGCAGTTGACTAGATTGCACATAACAACAAAAACCACCACAATAATATTATTAAAATTCAAACATTGCATGTAGTTGTTTGTTTTCACTGTTTCATAATTCTGTCACACACACACACACACACACGGTATGTCATGATTTACTAATCTATTGTCTCATCAATGCTAGTACTGCTATTGCTGTTAGATACCATTGTGTTGGTTCTAACTCACAGTGGGTCTTTGTACAACAGAATGAAACAGTGCTCAGCCTTGCCCTGTTCTCACAATTGTTTCTGTTTAAGCTCATTGTTGCAGCCACTGTTAGTTCTTGTGGGAAGCCAAATTTCACACTAAATATTTATAATAAATCAAATGATATATCAGGATATAAGGGAGGCTGATACAAGATGGAATTCACCCTGAAGCACTAAGGCAATCCTTAAATATTTACACAAGTGGGCCCTAAGATAATCCTTAAATGTTTACAGGATTCTTGTGTTGTATTTGCTAACCCCTCCCTCCTGAGTCAAGCATAAGGTTTTCAATAGAAAGAGCTTAGCTTCATTTGCATAGAATTCTCTTTGTGATTTGCTCCCTGGCAATATTCAATAAAGGCACAGGGAAGCTGGAATCCAGAGCTTCAGTTGGAGCTTCAATTGTTAGAGAACTGTTTTTTACCTCTTTATTACTTATACATTCTTGGTGTTCTGTCTCATTATTAATACTTATGAATATACTTTACTCCCTCAGTCTACAACACGTTCTCACTGAGAGTCTTCCTCTTTTTCTCTGACTTTCTTCTTTAACAAGCACAATAACCTTCTCCAGGGAATGGTTCCTTCTGATGACATGTCCAAGGTATGTAAGACAAAGTTGCACCACCTTCCTAAGGAATATTCTGGGTGCTAATCTTCCAAGACAGATTTGTTCTCCTGGAAGCCCATGGTATATTTTATATTTATCACAAATATCATTATTCAAATATTTAATTCTTCCTTGTTCTGTTTTACCTATTGTCTGGCTTAAGCATGCATATGAGATTACTGAATGCACTTAGTGGTAAGAAGCTGTGCTACAATCCCAAAGGCAGATGGTTCAAAACCACCGGCTACTCCACAAGAGGATGGGCAGACTCTTCCCACATGATTAAACTCCTTCTGAAAAAATCTAACAGAGGGTCAACTATGAGTCTGTTCCAAATAGATGATACACAACAACAACAACAATGAAGATTAAATAATAATACAAAGGGAGCTCTGGTTGCCTACTTGCAAGAACTATGCTGTAATTCCAAAGGCATGGGTTTTTAATCCACCAGCAGCTCTTGGGGGAAGGATAGACATTAACTCCTTCTGAACACCCTCTGGAGCGTCAGCTATGGGTTGGTTCCGACACCATGGTACACAACCATCACCACTACCACCACCACCACCACCACCACTATACT
This sequence comes from Elephantulus edwardii, assembly GCF_000299155.1. Classification (NCBI taxonomy): domain Eukaryota; kingdom Metazoa; phylum Chordata; class Mammalia; order Macroscelidea; family Macroscelididae; genus Elephantulus; species Elephantulus edwardii. The sequence goes on along the minus strand of NW_006399788.1, from coordinate 16,181,925 downwards.
GGATAAATAATAATACAGCCTTCAGGTTGGTTTACACTTCACTGGAAAGAAAACAGAAATAATTTTAAGTGTACCAATAGTAATGGTACTATTACCAACATTTTAGTAGGCAAGAGAATGCCTGCATTTACAATATCTAATATAGAATCTGGCATATCTTTTTTTAATAGTTATTAAATAAAAAAGGATTAAATGAATGAATGAATGGTGATATTATCACATTCCTGGAGTCGGACATTATTCTTGGTACTTTATGCAATTATTTTAATCATTATGATAACTCTCATAAAATGAATTATACTCATTTGTCCAGTAAATTGAGAGAAAAAAAGGAAACTGTTCCCAAAGTCAAAGAGAAAGCAAATAAGCCAGAATTTTAATTCTAGTTTAGAGTGTGCTTTCGAGATATATTGTTGTTGTTGTTAAGTGCCATAGAGTCTTACATGACTAATAGCAACCTTATGAATGAAAGACCTAAACACTTATATAACTTTCATCCTTTCTCCAAGTTCACAGTTTCTGGTGGTAAGCTATTTCAGAAGTGGATGCCACTCCTGCTTCCTAGCTTGTTCTAATCGGAGAGCTCCACCAAACACTGTCCACCATGGGTAACCATTATCTCATTTGATACATCAGTGTCACAGTGTTTAGTATCAAAGCAGACCAGTGCTATACCACTTAAAAGAATGTTTGACAAAAAAACAATTAAAACAAGACCTGACGGCTGCAGATTAAAATCACCCACCTTTGGCTTGGTAGCATCACTTTCTGTCTGCTAGGCCAACAGAGCTCTCTTTTTGTTCAATATGTTGTTGTTGTTATGTGCTGTCAAGTCATAGAGACTCTATGTACAATAGCCCTAAACCCTGCCCTATCCTGTGCCAATCTCACTGTCTCTGACACACCTGCCCACATTACCACTGAATCAGTCCACCTCATAGAGGGTCTTCCTCTCCTGCACTGTCCCTTCACCCTCCCAAGCATGCTGTCCTTCTCCAAGGACTGGTTCCTCCTTGCAACATGTCAAAAGTGTCAGACCAAGCTTCAGAATCTTTGCCTCCAAGGAGTAGTCTGATTTAACCCTCTCTAGGATGAACCTGTTTGTTTTCCTACCAGTCCATGGTATATTCAACACTCTTCTCCAACACCATAGCTGAAAGGCATCAATTGTCCTTCTATCCTCCCTAGTCATTGTCCAGCTTTCTAATGCATAGCAAGTGATTGGAAAGACCATGGCCTGTATCAGGCACACCTTAGTCTCCAGAGTGACACCATTGCTCTTCAGTACCCTAGAGAGGTCTCTAACAGCAGACTTTCCCATCGCAATACGTCTTTTAATTTCCTGGCTGCTGGTGCCAAAAGTGTTGACCAGGAGCCAAGCAAACTAAAGCTGTGTACAATCTCAATCTCTTCACCATCCATCCTAATGCTGCCAATTGGTCCAGTGGTGAGAATCTTTGTCTTCTTGATATTGAACCTTAATCCATATCGAAGGCTACAGTCTTTGACCTTCTGCAGCAAGTGTTTCAGGTCCTCCTCAGTTTCAGCAAACAGGGTTGTGTCATCTGCATAATGCAGATTGTTGCTGAGTCTACCTCCAATCCTGATGCCACACTTATCTTTATAGTGCCCAGCCTGCCGGACAATCTGTTCTGCCTATAGATTGGAAAGTTATGGAGATAGGACACATCCTTAGTGTATGCCCTTCCCAGTTTTGAACCATGTAGTGTTCCCTTGCTCTGTTCTGACGACTGACTCCTAGTCCTTGTTTCAAGGTTAGATAGATAGATAGACACGTACATATACACATACATATATACACATATACATATACAGACATGTATACACACATGTACATATACACACATATACATACACACATATGCATACTTATTTATATACACACATCCACATATATACACGCACATCACATACATATGTATACACATATATACATACATACATATATACACACATGCATATATACACACCTATGCATATATACACACATACATATATATGCACATATGTATATATTTACACACACACACACACACACACACACACATATATACACACACACATTTTTTTTCTTCTCATTTCACAGGTTTGAGATCACAGATGTGTTTTCTATTTCGGCTTACATATAAAACTATCATCAAAATAATTCTTATCAATAAAGTATTTTTCAAAAATTATTTTCATTTTTGTTTATGTAAAGGAATTTAATTTAGTTTTTTATTCTCTTATTCCCTAAAATTTAGGTAATTTCTAACTTTGGGTGATTAGTAATAGTTTTGTACATAAATTTCTATGCATCTTTATTTGCTATGATAACTTCCTGGTAGTGAAAATTAATTGATTAAAAAATTGTATGCTTTATCTGAACAGAAAATTAATAAATATTTAGAAAATACATGACATTTTGAAAATACTGGAAATTTGCTCTTGTGGCCCAGTGCATAAAGAACTGCACTGGCAGCCCAAAGGCACAGGGTTTGAATCCACCACCAGCTCCTTAGGAGAAGAATAGACCATCTTCTTACATGCTAGTTACAGCTTCTGATAACCTGTTGGAGGGTCAGCTATCAATTGGTTTTGACTCAACAGTACATAACAACTCCTTACTTACCAACCATCTCATTACTCAACATTTAATATTTAAGATAATAATAGACAAAGCTACTATTCAAGCATTTTGAACCATAGGGAGGCAGTGGGCCTGAAGGCAATGGTTGTAGAGCCTCTAAGAGGCTATTCCTCACCCTCTCCTCCCTCCTACTGGCAGAAGTACCATGTCTGCCTGCCACTGGAACTGGTCTTGATCACCAGTGGCCTTGATCTCCAGGTGGAATCACAGACAACCCTGAATGAGAAGGCACCTATTCTGGGTTCTCAGTTTTTAATTTGGCTCTGCCACTCAAAATTGCTAGGAGGTGGGGAGGAATAAAAGAAGGGGAAAAAAAACAAATGTCAGAAAGGGCATTTGGAAGTAATATGTGCAAGTTTGATGTCATCCCAAAGTGAACAGAATTGGGCCTGAAGTCTCTGCCTTGGTAGGACCAGGTGTTGGCAGGACCTCAGCACCCTCCAGGAAGCTCCAAGGCTCAGTGACATGCTTGGATTCAGGCCAATACAGTTTTATGAGGTAATCGACAAGAACATGGCTGACTCAGGAGCACCTTAGTCCCCAAAGTGATTTCTTTGCTCTTTAATACTTTAAGAAAAACTTTTGCAGTCAATTTGTCCAATACAGTATCTTGTCTGATTTTTTCAATGATGCTTCCATAACTGTTGATTATGGATCTAAGTAAATGTAAATCTTTGAGAACTTCAATACTTTCTCTATCATGATATTGTTTATTGGTCCAGTTATTAGGACTTTTGTTTTCTTTTTTGTTGTTGTTGCTGTGTACCATCGAGTCAGAACTCACTCATAGCTGATCATCCAGCTAATTTATTCAAACTGCATGCCTCTGGGATTGCAGCACAAGCTAGCTCTAGACCACATGGAGTTGATGTGTAATTCATATGAAAGACTGTATAGCCTTTGATCTTCATCAGTAAATACTTCTATCTACTATCCTCAAGTCGTCTTTCCATTTGGCATCTCATTTCTCTCCATATAATCCAACTTCTTAGATTATTTTCTCAGAATAGAGATTGATGCATATGGTGAAAGGATCTAATTCTGACACACAACTTGCCTAAATTTAAACCAGAAAGTTTCCCTTTGTTTTGTTTAAATGACTACTTCTTGGTCTAAAACATAATGAACTTCTTGGAATTCCCATTCTTCCCTATGTTATCTATATATAATTAATTATTATTATTATAATTAGGTCTTTGAGTCTTTGATGGATCTAATAAAGATCTACATCAAAAAACCCATCATTTTAGAATAAAGAAGACAGAGAAAGAACAAAAGAAAAGAATGTTGTCTTTCTCTTGGAATTCTACAGGCAGGAAGTAGGAGCTCTGTTTTTTATTTCCCAGAAAAAGAAAGGAACCATAATCCCTGGAATAGCTCGTTAATTAGCAAGCAAGCTGGAAGGAGTATGAAAAACAGGACATACTCAATTTCAAAGATTGGAGTTGTGGTCTCCTGGATCTCAAAGTGGGAGGCCACAGCCTCCTAGGTCCCCTGGATCATTGGCAACTGAGTTCTGGAATGAGTAGCTCCACCTTAAGGCCCTTTGGGATGGCAACTTGACTTATTTGGGTGGGGTGTGTGTGTGTGTGTGTGTGTGTGTGTGTGTGTGTGTGTGTTACTTCTTCAGCTTTTAAGCAACCCTAGTAACAGTCAGGAAACAGGAGACATATCTCACCAGGCAAGTCTCTGTCAGAGACTTCTCCAAAATACTGAAGAGCAATGATATCAGTTTGATGAATAAGGTGTTCTTGATTTAGGCCATAGCCCTCTCAATCACCTGCTTCAGAGAGCTAGACAATGAACAAGGATGACAGAAGAACTGATGCCTTTGCATTGTGGTGCTGGAGAAGAGTATTGCGTATCCCAATGACTGACTAAAGAACAAACAGGTTCTGGAAAGGGTGTAGCCAGAGTGCTCTTTAGAGGCAACAAAGACAGAGCTTCGTCTTTCATGCTTTGGACATCTAGCTAGGAGAAGTTATTCTTTGTAAAGGTCCATCATGCTCAGAAAGATGGAGGGTCAGCTAAGGAAAGGAAGACCTGCAATTAGATGAATTGACACTGTGAATTCAGCACTGGGTTCTAGAGTCTCAGTGATGAAGACAATGGCACAGGATAGAGTAGGTTTCAGGTTGGCTGTTCATAGGGTTGCTATGAGTTGTACTGGACTCCACAGCACCTAACAATAACAAGCACAATTCTTCTAGTCTAGCTAGGTAGTGGCTCCATGCCTTCTGTCTCTTGGGCATGACAGCCTCATCCCTCCCCCAGTTTACCTAAACAACAGCTCCTCTCAGTAGTTCTGCTGAGGAGTTTTACTAGCAAAAGTTCTTGCCCAATAGCATGTTCAAAGTAAGGGAGCCAAAGTTTTCCAATTCTTGCTTTTTAAAAAAATTTTATTAATTTTAATGAACATTTACAGAGATTTTATATTTCCACTCATTCATTGTTGCCCTTTTTCTCCCTGCCCACCTCTCCAACCCCTCCAGTTGGCTCTTCTCTTTGAAAAGTAAGGGGAAAATTCCTTCATTGGTATACAATCCCCCCACCCTGAGTACACTCCACTATGCAATCTTCATTCTGGACTCTTGTGATAACCATAATAACCCTATTATATGTAACTTTTAAACTGTTCTCTCCCTCATCTATTTCAATGCAGTACACATCATTTATCCAGTTTTTCTCAGTCTTACCCCCACCCTGATGTCAGTCTCATTCTACAACAGTGGCACTATGCAGTATTTGTCCAATTCTTTCTTTTAAGGAGCATTCTAATTGTATTTCTTCCAAGATTGATTTCTTCTTTCTTCTGATAGCCCATGGTATATTCAATATTCTTTGCCAACACCACAAACTCAATGTGCCTGTTTAAGTTCCTCAGTCTTCCTTTTTCAGTGTAGTTTCACATGTGCATGAAGTGATTGAAAAGACTCTGACATGGGTCAGATGTACCTTCATTATCAAAGTGACATCTTTGCTTTTTGAGACTTAAAGAGATTCTTGGCAGTCGATTTGCCAAATGCAATACCTCATTTGATTTCTTAACTGTCGCTGCCACAGACATTCACTATTAAGTCAAGTAGAAAGAAATAGGTGACAACTTCAATTTTTTCCTCCATTTATCATGATGCAGTTATTGATGTCTACTAACTAAGGGAGGAGGGGTTTATTTTTAATATATCCAAAGACATATAGGCTAATAGAGGCCCTATAATTTATAGCCACTGTGCCTGGTAAGAATAGACGCCAGTGGGTACTTCAAGTATAAGCGTGAGTGTGGGTGCATCTTTTGACTTGTCAGTGGAGATTAGGATCTGGTAGTTGGATTTAGAATGTAGAATTCAGTCACATACCAGGATGTAATTTTTCTCTGAGATAAGAAAATCTTATTTCATTGCAAGACATTTTTCTTTGCTTTTAACTGTCTGTATCCCATTTTAGTGATACAAACTCTTCAAATGCATGAAAAGATTGTAGGATGAGGCTTTTTTACAATAAATATTTTAATAACTAACACTGTTTACCTCACTCACCTCAACACTATCTGGCTGATTCCTAACTCATAGCGACTCTCCAGTGCTGGGTATAAATATTTTTTTCTTTTTAAAAATAATTTTATCCATTTATATAAGAAATATGTTCTTAATAATTGGTTTGCCTATACAATAAATGATTTAACAATTGATTTTTTAAAAATTATTTATAATGATTTACATACAAAGTTCATAACGTTCATATCCATTGTTTTTCACACCAGGACTTTCCCCGTTCCTTTACCAATCCCTCCCTATACCCATCAAATAGTGCAACCCTATGTTTAAGCCTTCCCTCACCCTGATCCTTGTACATATTCTACAAGAATGGGCCTGTACAGTATTTGTCTTTATGAGACTGAGTTAGTTCAGTCAGTGTCATGTTCTCCAGTCCCTCCCATGTTAGGTAGTAATTTACAAAATCATTGCTCCTGAGTGCTGCATTGTATTCCATTGTGTGAATGTACCATAATTTCTCAACCCATTCCATTATGGTTGGGCATCTGGGCTGTTTTCCATGTTCTTGCTATGATGAATAATGCTGCTAAAAATATGGAACACTCATGATTTGTGTGTCATCCTTGCACAGGGACCATGCTAATCTCTCTGTTGTTTCAAAATTTAGTATATATGCTGCTGAAGCGAGCCCTGAAGCTGTAACTCTTAAGGAAGAGAGGCTCATCTTTCTACCAAGGAGCCGTTGGTGGATTTAAACTGCTGGATACACAAGACCTTTTTGCCTAGCAGCACAACACACTATTGCCTGCCACCAGAGCTCCTGAATGTGATTAAAGAGTGGTTTTTACAATTTATAACTAATGTGGAAGGGACTCTAGTAGCATAGTTTGAAGAGAGTAGCGGTGCTAACGTGAAGGTGATGCTTCTCCAGTGGCTGAAGTCCATCACTGATGGGCAATCTCCTCCCTTGGCAATTTACAGCCTCAGAAACCTGCTGGAGAGTCAGCTAGGAGTTAGATCCACCTTCAAGACATAAAAGGGTAAATGGAAGACGGATTTAATGTATACATACATACTTCAGTTAGAAAGACTGCCATTTTTTTTAAATCTTCAATAGATGGTTTTAGTAAATGACAGTGCCAGGCACTGTGATAGGCACTGGAGAGTGTCCAAACCTGAGAAGAGGTGCTGACTGCCTTTTACCCTATCTGCGTAGTAACAAGTGAATCTGCTACAGTTTATGGAAGTTAGTAGTTGATTATAAGAGATTGATTAGTAGTTGTCCTCCAATGAATTTATTAGAAAATTGTGCAGAGATGGCCTATGTTCTCAGAGGTGATTTTAGTAGGGCAGACAGAACATAGGAAGATATTCAACCACAGCCATCAAGCCTGTTCTGATTCATAGTGACCACCCATTGGGTTTCTTCAGCTGCAAAGCTTTATGGGAGATTAGCCACCTTTCTTCGAGCAGCTGATGGAATGGATCTGCTGACTTTACAGTTATCAGTGCAACATGGAAAGACCCAGCCACCAGACCTCCCTTAGGAGCTATTATGCTGTGTGAAATCAGTCAAGCACAAAAGGAAAAATACTGTATAATTGATCTCTTTTTATGCATATGAAAAGAGAAGGAATAGGCAAATGCATAGAGATCAAAGTTTATTAATAATTGCTTTGAGTGAGATGGAGGGAAGGGAATGAGGATATTACTCACGATAATGCTGACTTTTGCTTTACAGTAGTGGAAAGAAAAATAACATTGATTAAGGGAATATTTGCACAATTGATTAATGTAATCACTGTCAATAAATTGTTTACCTGTAAAACATTGGATTAGCAAAAAATTGTCTGATAGTATTGTCACAATTATATAGTACTGCTTCAACAGAAATACTGCAAGCAGATGGCTTTAATAAACAGAAATTAATTTTCTCACAATTTAAGAGACTACTTGTGTATGCTCTCGAGTTGGAACCTGTTTAAAGCCGACCTTCCAGCAGGTTTTCAGAGACAGTTTAATCACACGAGAGGAGATTGCTCATCCTTCTCCCTTGGAGCAGCTGGTGGATCCAAACTGTGTCCATTTGGGATTTCAACACAGCTTCTTTTCACTAGAGTGCTAGCTCTGTGGTTGTTGTGCTGCCAGTGACTTGAGATTCATCATGACCCTATGAACAATAGCCCTAAACCCTGCTCTATCCTGTGTCAACCTTATTGTCTCTGACACAACTACCCCCATTACCCTAGTCACTGAATTAAACCATCTCATCGAGGGTCTTCCTTTCCTGCGCTGTCGCTCCACCCTCCCAAGCATGATGTCCCTCTCCAAGGACTGACCCCGCCTTGCAACATGTCCACAATATGTCAGACGAAGCTTCAGAATCCTTGTCTCCAAAGAGTAGCCTGGTTTCACCCACAAGAGTAAAGATTTCTCTGGCAACTCTAGAGGAACGTCTTAACTCTTCAGAGCTTCTTTCTGGGTACTCTTCATGTACTTGGTATTTACCTTCCCCCATCTCTGCTCTGCTGGATTGTTTAATATCTTGTATATTTCAAAAGATTTATTTAAGATACACCCTATAAAGATCCTGTCTCATTAATATAACAAAGACAGCTCATTGACAAATAGCCACAGACATATAGGTTAGCATTTACAACACATGTTTTCACTCACTCACTCACTGTGGTGGAAACAGTTCTAACTCATAGTGCTGTGCACCCCCTACCCACTGGGTTTCTGATAATGTAAATTGCAGTGAGAAAAGACTGCCCATCTTTCTCCTGCTGAGCCACTGGTGGATTTGAACCTCTGCAATTGTGCAGCCTTTGGGTTAGCTCAGCATCTTGCTGTGAATAACACTAGCAGAGCTCCTAACACATCTTTTAGTTAGTATTGTTGTTAGGTACCATTGAGTCACCATAACTCAGCAATGCTGTGAATAACAGATCTGAACCTTGCCTTATCCTGTGCCAGCCTCAGCATCTTTGATATGCTCAAGCTCAATGTTACAGTCACTCTGTCAATTCATTTGGTTGCAGATCTTCCTTTCTTTCGATGACCCTCCACCTTTTCCAGCACGATGTCCTTTTCCAAGGACTGGATTCTCCTGACAATAGTCCAAAAGTATGAGATGAAGTTTCCCCATCTTTGCCTCTAAGGAGCCCCCTGTTTGCACTTCTTCCAAGACAGACTTGTTTGTTCTTCTGGCAGGCCAGTGGATATATAGTATCCTCCAGCTCCACAGTTAAAAGGCATCTTTTCTTCTCCTGTCATCCTTACACATTGTTCAGTAAGTAATTGAAAAAAATCATCACTTGGATCAAGTGTACCTTAATCTTTAAACAGACATCCTTTAAAGCGATCTATGACAACTGATTTTACTACTCCAGCATGTCTTTTGATTTTTTGTCCGCTGTTAGCCTCGGTGTTGATTGTAGATTCAAGTAAAATGAAATAGTTGATAACTTCTATCTTTTCATTTTTTTAATTTAATTTCTTTATTTTTCATTTCAGTG
>NW_006399788.1:16167315-16169193 GCF_000299155.1 Elephantulus edwardii | reverse complement strand
AAGGTCACTATATAATGCTCAAAGGGTCAATAGAACAAGAAGATATAACAATATTGAATATCTATGCACCAAATGAAAGACCTGCAAAATATATAAAACTTCTGTCTTTTCTCATCTATGAAAAAATGTTGTCTATTGGCTCAGCAGGGAGGATTTTTGTTTGATTGTTTGGTTGGTTCCCCCCCCCCTCCCTTCCTTGTTCTGTGCTATTGAGTCAGATCCAACTGGCACAGGAGGAGATTGCCTCTCATTCTGAACCAGCAAAGCATCTGGTGGATTTGAAACATGTGCCTTTGGGATTGCAGTGCAGCTTTTTGCCACTAGGCCACCAGACCTCCCCAATTTTTGTTTTCTTGATGTTGAGATGTAATACATCTTGAAGTTTATAGTCTTTGACCATCTGCAGCAGATGTTTCATTTCTTCATCACTGCCTACAAGCAAGGTTGTATCAAATCATGTAACATAGATTGTTGACTAGTCATCCTCCCATCCTGATATCACATTTTCCTTCATATAGTCCATCTTCTCAAATAATGTGCTTACTATACAAATTAAATAGGTATAGAGAAAGGGTTCAGCCCTGACACATACCATATCTGATTTTAAAGCATGCAGTGTTTCTTTGTCCTGTTTGAACAACAGCTAGGTATAGGTTTCATGTAAGTATAATTAAGTATTCTGGGATTCCCTTTCTTCTCAATATTAGCCATAATTTGTTATGATACACACAATCAAATGTCTTTGCACAGTCAATAAAACACAAGTAAACATCTTTCTGATATTTTCTACTTTCAGCCCAAATCCATGTGATATCAACAGTGATATTTCTTGTCCCACATCCTCCTCTGAATCAGCTTGATTTTCTGGAAGTTCCCCGGAAAGTCTAGCTATATTAAAATAATCGTCAGTAAGATTTTACTTGTGTGTGATATTAATAATGTTGTTGTTATGTATCATCGAGTTCCCTCTGACTCATAGCAACCCAATGCACAATAGCTCTGAACCCTGCTTTATCCTGAGCCAATCTCATTGTCTCTAAGTACCCTCATTATTCTAGTGACTGTGTGAATCCATCTCTTCTAGATCTTCTTCTCTTGCACTGTGCCTCCACAATTCCAAGAAGGGTGCCCTTCTCCCAGCACTGTTTCCTTGTGGCAACATAGCCAAAGTTATGTGAGACGGAGCTTCAAAATCCTGGCTTCCAAGGAGCAACTTGCTTCCATCCTTTCCAGGACAAACCTGTTTGTTCTCTTGGCAGTCCATAGTGTGTTCAATACTCTTCTCTAGCACCACAACTCAAAGGGATTGGTTCTTCTTCTGTCATCCTTAGCCATTGCACAACTTGAAAAATGTAATCAATGTCACTGAATTGTACATATAGAAATTGTTGAATTGCTGTATGTTCTTGCACATATATTCTCAATAACAACAGCAACAATAAAATACATGATAAAAATTGCCAATAGTCTGGAGGTAGAACCTTCAGGGAACTCCTTTTTTAATGGATTGATTGCATTACATTACAATATTTAATGGAAGATAATATGCTTTAGTCAAGGCTAACTGATTTAATCACATGCAGTTACTACATGGCAGCAAACAGACCAATGCTCATAAATAATTGGGGACCAGAGCATAGCCAAGTAAATATCTAAAATTAACCAGCACACATGCAGACAGATTCAGGCTAATCAGAAGCTTAGAGGGAGGTATCAAAATCTCGATCTGTTGTAAGAAATGAATGAGGCCACCCTAATTAAGGACAGTTGTTATTAGGCACTGCCAAGTCAGAAGTGGTTTAAAGCTGACCCTCCTTAGAATGAGGCTGGCATTGGGGTGGGGGTAAAACTGAGAAAAACTGGATGAAATATGTTTAC
>NW_006399788.1:16165474-16166965 GCF_000299155.1 Elephantulus edwardii | reverse complement strand
AAAAAAAAAAAAAAGCTGACCCTCCTGTGGATTTTCAGAAGCAGTAAACTGTATGGGAGGAGATTACCTATCTTTCTTCCACTGAGCATCTGGTGAACTTGAATCATGTTGTTGCTGTTAGTGCTGTCCAAGCCATGATGTCCCTTTGCAAGGAGTAGGCTCTCTTAGCAAACTATGAAAGACAAAGCTTTGCTGTTCTTTGCCTCCAAGGAGCACTCTGGCCAGACCTTTTCCAAAGCTTACCTGCTTGCTCTTTTGGCAGTCCATGAAATATTTGGTATGAACCATGATGGGAGCAGGGGGAAAGAGACATAAAACCTTGTAGCCCTAGCAGGAAGTTTAGATTTTATGGTAAGTGTAGGGGAAGATATTGAAGCATAAGCATAGGCAGTGAACTGATCTGATTTGCATTTTTATAAAGCTGACTTAGCTGCCGAGGCAGAGTGAATTGGAGGGGCTTCCTAAGTAATAGACAAGTTCTTTTTTTTATTGAATTTTTAATCTATTAAATTTATCTGACATCAAACAGGCTTTGACTTCTACTTTCTCAGAATTAAAACTGACTTTCAAATTTTATCACTGACATTTTTGCTGCTTCTGACATAAGCGAATCACTTTTACTTATCTTTTTTCTATTCTTGGGGGCATTTACATCTGGCCTGGCAAGGCTTGAGAATGCTGGTGTGAGGCTGCAAATTCCTTTAGGTAAGAAAGAAAAGGAAAGGAAATACCCTCTGAGCGCTTTAGTCTTTCCCACAGCATGCAGCCCTTTAACCCAAAGCAATGCCAGGTCACTTTTATCTGGAGAGCCAGACCGAGCAGATATCCTTTCAGGAAAATGGCCAGTGATTTACTTTTTTGAAATAGAGTACATTAAAGTTAGGGTGCTTAAATGTTCTGTCTTTTCTTTGAGGGCAGGATCTGTGATCCCAGCAGTGGTGGAGAGAGAACAGATAATCACAAAGTCCAATCTCTCTCTCCTTTGAGAGCTCCTTGAGCGTTCCTATATGCTAGGGGGGGTGGGAAACTTTATGAAGCTGGAAAGCATAGGGATTCATAATGCTGTGCTGAGTTTCCCAAGAAGTAAACTCTAGAGACAATGTGCCAAGTTTCTTCTCATCAAAAGGAAAATTTTCACACAGAACCATTCTAAAGGTAGAATGGCTAACACCTGGAAGAAGCTCAAGGAGTGAATAAGATGGATGGTTGGGAGAGATGTTGTTGCAAGGACTCTGACATTAGGCAAATCATTGGACAAGGTGTCTTTAAGATTGCATCTGATTCTACGGACCTATGATGTTACAAAAAGTCATATGACCCAGTGGGACACCATTTTTAGTTTGTGTTGCATCTTTAAACAAATTGTAGTTCTTTTCCCGATCTAGAGAGCATGTCAAGTTCTCTGGTAGCGAAGGCTTCTGGGAATTGATTTGTGGCCGTTCCCTTCTGCCTTCTTTGAGGTTTATTTTTAGTTTTTTATTTTATTACTTT
>NW_006399788.1:16162354-16165219 GCF_000299155.1 Elephantulus edwardii | reverse complement strand
AGAGACAGAGACAGAGACAGAGAGAGTGTGTTTGGTGGTCTAATGGCAAGAAGCTGCACTGCAATCCCATAGGCATGCAGTTTGGGCCACTAGCTTCTCCACAGGAAAAGGATGCACAGTCTCTTCCCATGTGATTAACTCCCAATGAAAATACCCAGAAGATCAGCTATGGGTCAGTTCTGACTCTAGTTACACAATAATAAATAAATAAATGAATGAATGAATAAATAAATAAATCGATAAATCGATCTATCAGAGCTATATGTGTGTATATATATCTTACATATATATGTAATATTTTGCATATTTGCCACAGCATATTCATGTTGGTATTAATTTTAAAGTGCTTAGAACTAAGTTTTTTTGAGTAAGACTAAATATATTTATTTTTTACTTTCTTTACCAAGACAGCCATGTGATGTACATGCCTCAGTTTCAAATCCTTTATGCTCTTTAGGAATTCTCCAGGGACACAAATGGGAAAGCACTGACTACTAACTTAAAGAATGATGATTTGAACTCACTTCAGAAAGCACCTCAGAAGAAAGGCCTGGTGATTTACTCCTGAGAGGTCATAGCCTTGAAAACACTACTGTTGTTATGTGTCATCAAGTTGCCTGTGACTTATACTGACCCTACATACAACAGCTCTGAAGCCTGCCCTGTCCTGATCCATTCTCACTGACTCAACCACACCTACTCCCATTATCCCAGTTACTGTGTCAATTCATTTTTCATTAGGGTCTTCCTCTCTTGTGCTGTCCCTCCACCCTTCCAAGCATGATGTCCTTCTCCAGGGGTTGGTTCCTTCTGGCCACTTTCCCAAAGCATGTAATATGGAGCTTTAAATCCTAGCCTTTAAGAAGAAACTTGGTTTCATCCTCTCCAAGACAGACCTATTTTTTCTTTTCTTTGTGGTTGATGATACATTTAAGACTCTTCTCCAGCACCACAACTCAAAGACATTGATTCTTCTTCTGTCTTCTTAGGAATTGTCCAGTATTCTGATGCATATCAACTACTTGTGAAGACCACAGCCTGTATCAGGCGCATTTAGTGTCTAGACTGACATCATTGCTCCTTAGTACTCTGGAGATGTCCCTGACAGCAGATTTTTCCCAAGGTAATTAATCTTTTGATTTTCTGACTGCTGGTGCTAAGAGTGTTGATTGTGGAGTCCCTATATGGAGACCCTATGTAGCAATTCTACTCTACATTTATGTGGTCATAATGAGTTGGAATATACTTGACAGCAAGAACATACTCTTTCTTACTCAGTGCCTTTTAAAATAATCCTTCATTTAACTCGGAACAAGATTTACAAATCTGCTTTCGTCCCAAACTCGTATACATAGTTTTATTTATCTTTGTGTTCTCAGCTTAAGTTCACTTGTTCTCAGAAGTCTTAATTCTGTGGCAATTTAACCAACCAGTCATCATTGAGTTGATTCTGACTCACGATAATTTCATGTATGTCAGAGTAGAATTATGCTCGATAGGATTTTTCAATGGCTGGATTTTGGGAGGTAGCATTCCAGGAGTTTCTTCCAAGGAATAGTGATGAGGAAGAAGATTGGAGGACAGCAGTAAAAGGCACTAGACAGTCACGTTCCTGTTTAAAAATGATTTTTAGAAAATGACTTAATAAAACAAATAATCACAAGGTAGACTTTCTCATGCAACAATATCATATGTTGATTCAGTAATAATTATGATATAAATAAGTTATCTAATTTAAAAATAGCAGAACTAACCTACAAGACTTAAAGGTGGAAGTGAATTAAAGAAAGAAGCAGGCAAATACAGGACAAATCCATTAACACTAAGTTGAGGATTAGAAATAAAGTGATGAAAATGAAGAAAGTCCAAAAGTTATCAAGAGAAATAACTTATGCATACTAGCAATTACAGAAGAGGAGAAGGAAGAATTAAGAGAGAATTTTTAATAATATTTTTATATTACTCTGATTTATTTACAAAGTTTGAATACATTGTTAATCACAAAAGATTCTTCCAATTTTCTTCATCCCACCCACTCATCAAATTGTGCAACCTTATGATTAACACCCTACCCTCACTCCTCACCCCTCTATTTCCACCCTAGCTCCCTCTTGCATCCTCATACTCATCCTACAATAATGGTTTTATACAGTATTTGTCCTTGTGGAACTGAGTTAGTTCACTCAGCATAATACTATCTAGCCTCCACGCCCCCCCCCGAAGTTAGGTAGTAATTTACAAAATGACTACTCCTGTATGCTGCATAGTATTCCATGAATGAGATACTATCTCACACCATATGAGATACTCATTCATACCAGGAGTGAGATACCATCTCATTCCAATAGTAATGGCAAAGTTTATTTAACATGACAGTAAATAACAAATGTTGGAGAGGATGTGGTGAGATGGGAACTCTTATACATTGTTGGTGGGATTGTAAAATGGCAAAACCATTCTGGAAGGCAGTTTGAAACGTCTTAAAAAAGCTGAACATTGAAATTCCATATGACCCAGCGATTCCATTGCTTGGAATATACCCCAAGAAAATGAGAACTGAGGCTCAAATGGAAACTTGTACACCAATGTTCATTGTTGTTATTTGTTGTTGTTATGTGCCATTGAGTCATTTGTGACTCATAGCGACCTTATGTACAAGAGCCCTAAACACCATTCTATCCTGTGCCAATCTCGCCATCTCATTCATTCCCACCACTCCACTCACAGAATTGATCCATCTCATCGAGGGTCTTCCTCTCCTGTGCCGTCCCTCCACTCTCCCAAACATGATGTCCCTCTCCATGGATCAGTCCCTCCTTGCAACATGCCCAAAGTATGTCAGACGAAGCTTCAGAATCCTTGACT
>NW_006399788.1:16159569-16161342 GCF_000299155.1 Elephantulus edwardii | reverse complement strand
ATATCAATGATATTGTTCAATAATTTCCACACTCTGTTGGGTCATAGCAACACTTTTCACCACCATAAAGACCATGGAAACAGTCCAGATATCAAAAAATGAATGGATTGAGAAGCTAAGAGAGAATTTTTGGAGATACATTAGAGGGAAATTTCCCAAATACCATGAAATTTCAATAATTTCATACATATTAAAGACTAGAAAATTTCTATAAAAAATTTAACAAACTTCAAAAGATATTTATCAAGGTACATCATGATCATACTTTCCAAAATCAAAAGAGGAAAAAAGGATTCTGAGAGCAGTTTATTAAAAAGAAAATATTGCTTCTGAGGAGACACCTGTAAGACTAAGTGTGGCTTTCTTTGTCAGATGTAGTGCATGCAAAAGAGCAATGAGGTAATATATCTGAAACATTCTGAAGAAAAAGAATTGTCAACCAAGAATCATCTACCTAGCAAAACTGTCTTTAAAAATTATGCCAAAAGCAGGACATTCCCAGAAAATCATTGTTAAGGGATTTGTAAAAACCAGATCAGCCTTATAAGAAATATTAGTGAAGAGCTCTTCAGAAAGAGAGCTACAATATCAGATAATAGCCTAAAGTAAAAACACGTGACAGCATCAATGACATACCAACCTAATAGATAATCTTTAGAAATAAAACAAAAGACATTAATAGGAACCCAGAGATGTAAATATTGACAACTTCAGATCAAAAAGTAACACTAAAGGTGTAGCTATAGAATTTCCATAAGGAGAACAAGTTAAGGCATAATTTAAAAATGCTATTGTTCTTGCTATGCTCCATTGAATTGCCTGAGCACAATAGCTCAGCCCTATTCTTAGCTAGTCTCACTGGCTTGACACACCTGCTCCCATTATCCCAGTTACTTTGTCAATCCATCTGATCCAGTGTCTTCCTCTCCTACATTGTCCTTCCATCCTTCCAAATATGATGTCTTTCTCCAAGGCCTGGTGCCTCCTGATAACATGCCCCAAGTATGTCAGACAGAGCTGAGAGTGTTGATTGTGGACCCAAGGAAGCTGAAATTGGGAACAATCTCAATACCTTCTCCATTTATCATGAAACAAGACTTTTTAAATTAGGAAGATAAAGGTAGCTCAAGAAGCTGTTGTCTGAACTGAGCAAAAGAACTCTGCATGGTTTAAATTCAGAAAGGGAGTGAGTCAGAGTTGTACCCTTTCTCCATCCACATAACACAGGTTGTTGATTCTTACTCCGGTTTTAACGTCACATTCTTCTTCATGGATTCCAGCTTCTTGAATAATTTTCTCAGCATACAGATTGAATAGATATGGAGAGAGGATACAACCCTGACATATCCCTTTCTTAATTTCAGTACATGTAGTGATCCCTTACTCTGCGCAACAGCTTCTTGCTCTAGATATAGGTTTCACATGAGCACAATTAAGTGCTCTGGGTCTCCCTTTCTTCACAATGTCCAACCACAACTTTATGATTCAACTAGTCAAACATCTTTGCGTAGACAATAAAGTTTAAACAGATCTTCTTCTGGTATTCTTTACTTTCATCCAAGATCCATCTGTTATCAGCAATGATATCTCCGGTGCCTTGGCCTCTTCTAAAGCTTGAACCTCTGTTAATACTTACCTATGTGCTCTCTTTTTGACTGTGTGGATCATAACAAACTGGCTGACTCTGAGAAGAATGGGAATCCCAGAACATTTAATTGTGCTAATGCGAAACCTATACTTGGACCAAGAGGCAGTCGTCAGAACAGAGCAGGG
>NW_006399788.1:16150758-16159124 GCF_000299155.1 Elephantulus edwardii | reverse complement strand
GGAAATAAAAAAACTTATTGCGATGGGAAAGTCAGCAGTTAGGGACCTCTCTAAAGTACTCAAGAGTAACGGTGTCTCTTTGGAGACTAAGGTGTGCCTGATACAGGCCATGGTCTTTGCAATCACTTGTTATGCATCAGAGAGCTGGACAATGACTAGGGAGGACAGTAGGAGAATTGACGCCTTTGAGCTGTGGTGCTGGAGAAGAGTATTGAGGGTACCATGGACTACTAGGAAAACAAACAGATTCATCCTAGAGAGCGTTAAACCAGAATAGTCCTTGGAGGCAAAGATTCTGGGGCTTCGTCTGACATACTTTGGACATGTTGCAAGGAGAGACAGTTCTTTGGAGAGGAACATCATGCTGGGTAGAGTAGAGGGACAACGTAGGAGGGGAAGGCCCTCTATGAGGTGTATTGATTCAGTGACTGTGATAATCGGGATGGGAGTGTCAGAGACAGTGCGATTGGCACAGGATAGAGCAGGGTTTAGGGCTGTTGTACATAGGGTGGCTATGATTCACAAACGATTCGATGGCACATTACAACAACAACAACAACAACAACCACATGTGCTCTCTATCCATTTTTAAATGATCTTCAGTAGTATTTTGGTCTTGTGGACTTGTTTTCCTTTTCTTCGTTCTCAGTTTGAACTTGCACATGAGTAATTAATGGTCTGTCTTGTGGTCCGCCCCAGCCTAGTTGTGACTGCTGATATTGAGCTTCTCCAACAATTCCTCCCAAAGAAGTAGTCAATCTGATTCCTATGCAGTCTCTCAGGTTAAGTACATGTGTAAAGTCACCATCTGTATTTGCAGTGAATAAATAATTGATAATACAAAATTTGATCAGTCCGTTTCCAACATCATTTCTGTCATCAAGTCTATATTTTCCAAGTACCATTCAATCTTCATTGCTTCCAACTCTTGCATTTTAGTGACCAACCAATTATCATAAGTTCCTGTTGATTGCATGTTTGGTCAATTTCAGACTGCAAAATTTTGTAAAAATTCTCTATTTCTTCCTCTTTGGCTTTAGCTGTAGGAGCATATATTCAAATAATTGTCATAGTAACAAGTCTTTCTTGTATGTGTATGGATAAAATCCTATCACTCACAACATTATACTTCAGGATAGAGCTTGAAATTGACTTTTTTACTATGAACACAACACCATTCTTCTGATTTTCATTCCCAGCGTATTATACCATGTGATTCTCTGGTTCAAAGTCCATCTCATCTCACTAACACTCAGACTGTTGATTTTCATATGTTCTATTTCATTTTTCAAAACTTCTGGTTTTCCAACAGTCATGCTTTATACATTCCACATTCCAATTATTAAAGGATATTTGCAACTATTTTTCCTCATTTTTGTTGACTTCCAGTCTGGGCTTTACCTCTAATACTATAACTTGCTTGCTGAAAGTTATGAGGAATTGAAGCACTTGTTGCAGAGGATCCAAGAATACAGCCTTAAATATGGATTACATCTTAATGTTAAGGAAAAAAATTGGGAGGGGAGAGGTAATTGCACAGCAATGAATGAATATTTTTTTAAAAAGTGAACTGGAGGAGAGGGAAGGGAGAAAGAGGACATAAAATGTACAATAATGAATGAATGAAAATCTAACTTTTTTGTAAGCTTTCATTAAAATCACAATTAAAATAAAAATTTTGGTTAAAAAAACCCAAAAATTCTACCACTGGATCAATTGGCAACATCACGATAGAGATTGATACCAGCAATCAGGAAATCAGGAGATATAGTGCACTGGGAAAAATCTGTAGTCCGAGATTGCCCCAAAATTATTGAGGAGCAATGATGTCAGTTTGGGGACTAAGGTGCACCTGATTAAGGCCATGACATTTCTGATCACTTGCTGTGCATCTGAGAGCTGGACAATGAATAATGATGACAGAAGAAGAATTGATACCTTTGAGCTGTGGTGTTGAAAAAGAGCAGTGAATATCCTATGGACTGCCAAAAGAACAAAAAAAATATGTCTTGGAGAAAGTACAGCTGGAGGGCTCCTTGGAGGCAAAAATGATAAAACTCATTTCATATACTTTAGGCATGTTGCTATTCCTTAGAGAAGGACTCCATCCTTGAAATGGCAGAGAGCTGGAGAAAGAGAAGAAGACCCTCAACCAATTGGATTGACACAGTGACTGCTGCAATGGGGTTTAGTGTGTCAGAAAGTTTGAGGATGGCACAGTCTAGGACAGAGTTCACATCTGTTGTTCATAGGGTCACTATGGGTCATCCTCAACTTGATGGCACCTAACAACAATGAATCCATATGCTGAGCAAATAGCTCATGAACCTAGACTCTATGAAGAGGAATGTGGCATCTGAATCAGAGCAAGACTTATCAACAAGCTACATTATGCAAATGACACAACCTTTCTTGTTAAAAGTGAGGAGATCCTAAAACACTTGCTGCAATAATCATAGGCTACAATTTTCAATATGGATTACATTTTAATGTCAAGGAAACACAAGTCCTTACCTCTGGACTGATAAGAAACATCATGATAGATGGAGAAAATATTAAAACTGTCAATGAGTCCACTTTATGTGGTTCCATAATCAACACCCTTGGTACTAACAATTAGGAAATGAGTAAATGTATTGCTTTGGATAAGTCTGTTGTCAAGGACCTCTCCAAAATACTGAGAAGCAATGAAGTGAAATTGAAGACTAAGATGTGGCTTGTTTCAGGACATGGTCTTTTCAGTTACTTGTTATTCTTCTAAGAGCTGGACAATGAATAAGGATGAATGAACAATTGATGCCTCTGAAATGTGGTGTTGGTGAAAAGTATTAAGTATCCCATGGACTGCCAAAAGAACAAATATATCTTGGAAAAAGTGCAACCAGAGTGCAGGGTGGCAAAGCTTTGTCTCATACTCTGGACATATTGCTAGGAGAGGCTTTTTCCCCTGGCAAGTGTTATCATGCTTGAAAAGGTAGAGGGCCAATGAAAGAAAGGAAGACTGACAGCAAGGTAGATTTACACAGTGACTCCATTAATGGACTCAAGTGTGTGACAGATGATGAGGATGGACAGGGTTCAGATCTCTTGTTCAAAGGGTCTCTGTGAGTTGTACTCAACTCAATGGGACCTAACAACAACAACAAAGGTAAATTTCTGAGTAAGCACAAAGAAACTGAATAAATGTATCCACCAAAATAAAACAGAAGAAAACGTAAAGACAAAACCAATATCAAAACAAAAACCTTGGTAAACACAAATCCACAATGAAAAATAAGGGGGGAAAATCACAAACAGAAAGAACTCAGTACAGAAAATTAAGTGGAGCAAAAAAACCATTACCATCGCAAAACACCCTAACAGAATGAGCAGTGAATTCATACCTATTGATAATTACACTGAATGTAAATAGATTAATTGTACCAGTCAAGTGACAGAGAATGTTTAAGTGAATAAAAAAGATAAGCTTTTTCTAAATATTATCTATGGGAAGAAAAAAATAAAATCCTGGGAATCCAATTGAATGTACATAAAACAGACATATTTTCTGTATAAGAAGAACTTTGTATTTTTCTTGTTTTTCACAATGTAACCTGAAACTAACATCTTTGTATACTTAAATGAAAATGAGTCTTCAAACAAATATTCTTAATTTGCTTCTCAAGGAAAAGCCCCTGGGTTCTTGCTTACTAATTTACTTAAGTGACTTCCTACCCTGGAACGCCTTGCTGCTGTGAAGAGCTTGCTCTTGGGCAGACACTACCTTTGTGGATATTCATCATGGGGGGAATGGGGTGGGTAGCAGGTGGTGAAAAGTGAGGGTAGATGGAGGAATGAGGCTGGAAGGATGGTGCCTCCGTGGAAAGGGGAAAATTGTTCAATGAAACAGGAATTTATGGCTTTTGAAGCTTATAGGCATGGAAGAGAAGAAATTAGAGGGGTATTTCTCCATTTTGTACTTTGAGAGAAATAACCCATCTCTCTCTCTGGGTCTTTTCTAATAAAACTGTCTTTACTTTCACCTTCAAAAAAGTTAAGAGTTTTAGGAAGCCTTCAGAACAAGCTTAGTGTACAGGTACAGATGTAGAGGGATGGGGGAAAAAATAGAGAAAAGACATAAAGGTGGAAATAAGGATTGTAATAGAGAGGGGGTTTGCGATGGGAAAGTCTGCGGGTAGGGACCTCTTTAAAGTACTGAAGAGCAACGGTGTCTTTGTGGAGACTACGGTGTGTCTGATACAGGCCATGGTCTTTTCAATCACTTGTTATGCATCAGAGAGTTGGACAATGACTAGGGAGGATAGAAGGAGAATTGACGCCTTTGAGCTGTGGTGCTGGAGAAGAGTATTGAATGTACCATGGACTGCCAAGAAAACAAACAGATTCATCGTAGAGAGGGTTAAACCAGGCTGTTCCTTGGAGGCAAGGATTCTGGGTCTTCGCCTGACATACTTTGGACATGTTGTAAGGAGAGACAGGTCTTTAGAGAGGGATATCTTGCTGGGTAGAGTAGAGGGACAGCGCAGGAGGGGAAGACCCTCTATGAGGTGGATTGATTCAGTGACTGGGGTAATCGGGATGGGTGTGTCAGAGGCAATGAGATTGGCACAGGATAGAGCAGGGTTTAGGGCTGTTGTACAAAGGGTCGCTATGAGTCGCAAACGACTCGACGGCACATAACAACAACAACAACAATAGAGAGGGGGAAGACTTGAGGAATAAGGGAAGAGTGGGCTCATGGGAAAGATGGGACAAGAAGGGTAATAGTCACCATGGAGAAATGTGAGAGTAATTTTGAGTCTTGACATAATTTCAAGCACTATTTGACAATGTTTGCTGACCATTAAACCTACAATGTGGGTATGTTTAAAGTCCCAGTACCAGCGCAAGGAAAGGTAGTTTGCTTCAGTAAGATGTAGTGGCGGGGAGTGAGGAAGAGGTAGGTGGAGGTAGACCATAAGTCCGGAACAATTCCAGGGAGGAGTTGTTTGCTTGCCTCCCTTCCCCTCCTGTTGAATCAGTTCCAACTATGGCGACCCTCCATTGAGTTTCTGAGGTAGTAAATTTATTTTTTTAGTATTTACTGTATTAATCCTAAAATCACTTTTAAGTTTTAACTCCTGATCATGCTATTTTCCTCCTTAATCACAGAATCTTTCATTATAATAGAATTCATGCATTTTGACCAGGCAAAACATGAAATGATAACACACTTATAGAAGCCTTTGTTGTTTGCTGTGAAAGAAGCAGCAAAATTTAGACTTCAATAGTTGACAGATAATTGATGTAACTAACACATTATTGTTGTTGTTACTATGTGCCTTCGAGTTGCCGGCAACACATAGGGACCCTATGTAGAGCAGCTCTAAAGCCTGCACTGTCCTAAGCCAATCTCATTGATCTTAGCACACCTACCCCATTACTCCAGTTACTCTCATCATGAGTCTTTGTCTCCTGCGCTGTTCCTCCACCCTTCCAAGCATGATGTCCTTCTCCAAGGACTGTTCTTTCCTGGTCACAACCCCAAAGAATGTGAAGCAGACCTTCAAAATCTTAGCCTCCAAGGAGAAACTTGGTTTTACCCTCTCTAACACAGACCTGTTTGTTTTCTTGGCAGTCCATTGTATGTTTAAGACTCTTCTCCAGCACCACAATTCGAAAGCAATATCACATGGAAGAAAAAATGTTGCCTAGGATCATTAAAAAACTCCTAGAACAGTACATAAAGAACTGTCGGAATTTCAAGTTGGGTTTAGAAGGGGTCGTGTCACCAGATATAACATTGCTAATGTCAAATTAATCCTGACTGAAAGCAAATACCACTGATGTCAAATGGATCCTGGATGAATGCAAAATACTATTTGTGCTTTATTAACTGCATAAATGCATTTGACTATGTGTATCATAACAAATTATGGGTAACACTGAGAAGAATGTGAATCCCAGAATTCTTAATTGTGCTTGTTTAAAACCTATACCTAGACCAAGAAGCTTTGTGCAAACAGAGTAAGGAAATATTACATGGGGGCCTTAAAGCATTCTGTAAATTTTAATTGTGAGACCCTTGTCTGAAATGTTATCAAATGTTTTCCCCCAGAATGTTAGCTTTCTTTTAATCCTATTGGAGAAGATTTTTTTATACACACAGGAATTTGACTTTAAGAAGGTCCCATTCATTGATTTTATCTTCTCCTCATTGTGCTTTTTTGGCTATGTTTGCAAGCCTATTTATACTTTAAGTTGTTGTTATGTGCTTTTGAGTCACCTTTGACTTTAGCAACCCTATGTATAGCAGTTCTGAAGTCTGTCCTGTCCTGAGCCAATCTCACTGATCCTGACACACCTACCCCTCCCTATTGCCCCAGTTACTGTATCAATCCATCTCATCAGGGTCTCCCTCTCCTGCACTGTCCCTTCACCCTTCTTCAAGGACCTGTCCCTCTTGGCCACATGCCCAAAGTATGTGAAACATAGCATCAAAATCCTACCTAGGCTCCAAGGAGAAATTTGGTTTCACATTCTCCAAGACAGACTTATTTGTTTCCTTGGCAGTCCATGGTATGTTCAAGATTCTTCTCTAGCACCACAACTTGAAGACATTAATTCTTCTGTCATCCTTAGTCATTGTCCAGCTTTCCAATGCATACTTAGAGCTTCTAAATTTATGCCTATTTTGTCGCTTCAGACTTTTATGGTTTTGGGTTTTACCCCTAGGTCTCTGATCCACTTTGAGTTGGTTTTTGCATGTTATGTGAGGTGTGGATCTTCTTTCAGTTTTGTACAGATAGAGGTTGCCATTTCTCTATGTAATGGGTTTTGTGTCCTTGTCAAATATTAGGTGACCATAGGTAGATGGGTTGATTTCTGGGTTCTTGATTCTGTTAAATTGAGCTGTCATTTTGTGCCATGCTGTTCTGATTACTATGACGGGGAGGAAGTGTGACAGGGAATAAGATGTGAGGCTCTTATTCTGATCTTAATGCTAAAAGAATCATTCTTATACAAAATGAGTCTTTTTTTGCACAAATAATTTACCTGGTAATATCCTTAACGATTTACTGAAGATAGCCAATTTGTGGCATTTCTTAAGTTAAAAGTTGAGTTATGGTGACTATGACTCAGGGTCTCATGATCATGAGTCAAACTCAGCCACCAAAGAGCCAAGTAATTCAAATCCCAGAATTAACCCTGTAACTTTTTCCAGCCTGAAATTACGTACATATCCCAATCATGGCCTTTCCCTAGCTTCTGCAGTGTGGTTTGTGGCCTTGATGAACTGACCTTGATGATTTTCTTTGCCCTCCTCTATCTTGTATAGTGAACTCTGTGACTCAGTGGTTTCCATGGGCCTCTGTATCTCGTATATGCTGATGGTATCCTTCAACAGGAATCATCTTTGTAAAGAAGTCTCTATAAAACACATCTGTGGTCTTTTCCATCTATATGCTGTAACAAACACCACAATGGGTAGATTGAACAAACTCTAATTCTTTGTTAACAAGTCAGAACCAATCCATTGCTGACTACCAGGTTTTCAGCAGCTGTAAGCCACATGGGAGATTACCCATCTTTCTCCTATGGACCCACTGGTGGATTCGAACCATCCAAGAGGCACTGTTTTAGCAGTACAATTCCTTATAGGAATAGCTACCAGAGCTTCCTTATTAAAATCACACAGGTTAAAATTTACAACAAGGAGTTGTTGTTGTTGATAGTTGCCATTGAGTAGCATACAACTCTATGAACTGTAGATCTGAACTCTTGTCCTGTCCTGCACCATCCTTGCCATTGCCCATATACACTTGAACCCATTACTGCAGCCACTGTATTAATCCATCTTGCTGAGGGTCTTCTACTCCTTTACTGACTACACATTTTCAAGCAGGATATCCTTTTCCAAAGAATAGACTCTCTTAACAACATACTTCAAGCATATAAGGCAAGGCTTTTCCATCCTTGCCTCTAAAATGCACTCTGGTTGTCTTACAGACATACCTGTTTGTTTCTTTGGCAGTCCATGGACTATTCTTTAATCTTCTCCAACAGCACAACTCAAAGGCGTTGCTTTTCCTTCTGTCATCCTTACTCATTTTCCTGCTCTCAGATGTATAGCAGGTGACCAGAAAAACCATGGCTTGTGTAAGGCACACCTTAGTCCTTAAAGCTGACATCCTTACCCGTTAGCATCCTCTTGGAGAGATCTTGGACAACAGATTTTCCAGTGCAACACATCTTTCTATTTCCTCTTTAAATTGTTAATTTTGTAAAATTTTATGTTGATATTTTAACAAAAATTTACAGAAAACTTGGATTTCCATTTATTCATTGTTCCACATTTTCCTCCATACCCCGCCTCCCACAGTTTT
>NW_006399788.1:16149516-16150658 GCF_000299155.1 Elephantulus edwardii | reverse complement strand
ATGCATAACAAGTGATTGCAAAAGACCATAGCCTGTATCAGATGCACCTTAGTCTCCAGAGTGACACCATTGCTCTTCAGTACCCTGGAGAGGTCTCTAATAGCAGACTTTCCTATCGCAATACGTTTTTTGATTTCCTGGCTACTGGTGCCAAGAATGTTGACTGTAGAGCCATAACTCACACAGTCAAATGGCTTTACATAGTCAATAAAATAAAAAAACAGAGTGGTTATATTGAAGATCATGACCACTTTGACATATAATAGTAACAAAAAAATACTCCTTTTTGTGTATTTTTATTTAATCTGATCTAGGATATATACCATGATAAAAAGAGTAAACTGACCATCTTCTTCCTCCTGCATGCCTTATCTTTGTTAGGTACTCACCAATTCCCAGGGGGTGATAAGAATGAAAGCACATGCTCTGTCTATAACATTAGCCTGTTCTCATCTTTACTGTAAGTAAGGTTCTTTGGTGACAAACAACAAATACTGGTGGGGTTGCAGAGAAACTGGAACCCTTATTCATTGATGGTGGGAGTGTAAAAAGGTCAATCACTATGGAAGGTAGTATGGCACTTTCTCAAAAAGTGGTAAATAGAAATACCATTTGACCTAGCAGTTCCACTACTGGGAATACACCCCAAAGAAACCAGAACTGCCACCCAAGCAGATATATGCACACCCATGTTTATTGCTGCTTTGTTCACAACCCAAGAGCCCATCAACAAACAAATGGCTAGAGAAGCTGTGTTATATTCACACAATGGAATACTATGCTCTATTGAAAAACAAGGAACTCATGAATTATTATACAAAATGGGTGACCCTGGAGGACAGTTATGCTGAGTGAAATATCTTGTCACAAAAGGACAAATACTACATAATGCCACTGTTGTAAAGCAGGACTGACATGGGGGGGAACTAAGAAAAAGAGGGAATGAATAATGTATACTGCATTGAAACAGATGAGGAAGAGAGCTGTTTAAAAGGGATATATGACAGGAGTCCAGAACGAAGGCTGCATAGTGGAGTGGACTAGAGGCGGGAAGGAGGGTAAAGAATTGTGTAAGGACAAAAGACTTTTTTTTAACTTTTCAAAGAGAAGAGCAAATGGGGGAGGCAGCAGGGAGAAAAGTC
>NW_006399788.1:16147764-16149105 GCF_000299155.1 Elephantulus edwardii | reverse complement strand
TTCTTATTTCCTTCTCTTGTCTTATTGCTATCACTAAGACTTCCAGTACAATATTGAATTGGAGAGGTAATAGTGGACATCCTTACTTAGTTCCTGTTCTCAAAGGGAATACCTTTAATCTCTCTCCATTGAGAATGATGTTGGTTCTTGCTTTTGCATATATACGAAATTCCCCTCTATTTTATTTTGTTGAGTGTTTTAATCAGGAAAAGATGTTGGATTTTGTTAAAGGCCTTTTCTGCATAAATTGATAGGATTGTGTGGTTATTGTTCTTTGCTTTGTTAATGTGATGAATTACACTGATTATTTTTCTTACATTGAGCCATCCTTGCATAAATGTTATGAATCCCTCTTGGTCATGGTGATTTTTTTTTATTTTTTTTTAATATATTGTTGGATTCTATTGGCCAGGATTTTATTCAGAATTTTTGCATCTATATTGTTCATGGGAGAAATTGGTGTCTTTATCTGGCTTTGGTATCAAGGATATGTTTGCTTCTTAGAATGAGGCTAGGAGAACTTCATCTTTATCTATTTTCTGCAATACTTTATGTAGAATTGGTGACAATATTTCTCTGAATATTTAGTAAAATTCACTTGTAAATCCATCTGGTCCAGAGCTTATCTTGGCTGGAAGTTGTTTTATTCCCTTTTCAATCTTCTCTTATGTAATGTGTCTGTTCAGTTGTTTAATTTCAGTCTGTATCAGTTTAGGTAGGTTATGCATTTCTAAGTATTTGTCCATTTCATCTACGTTTTCAAATTTGTTTGAGTATAGTTTTTCATAATATTCATATAACCTTTTTATTTTAGTTGGTTCTGTTGTGACATTGCCCCTTTCATTTCTTATTTGGATTATTTGTATTTTATTTTCTTTTCCTTTGTTTTGCTAGTGGCTTTTCAATTTTATTGACCTTTTGAAGAACCAACTTCTGGTTTTGTTGATGGTTCAATTGTTTTTCTGTTTTCTGTTTAATTTATTTCTGCCCTAATTTTTATAATTCCAGGTTTTTTTAGAGGATGTCAGGTTTTCTTGCTGTTCTTTTTCAATTTGTTGGAGATGTGGAGTTAAAGAATCAATGATAATTTTTTCTTGCCTTTTGATGTATTTGTTTATTGCTATAAGTTGACCTCTAATTACTGCTTTGACTGTTTCCCAGAGGTTTTGGTAAGTTGTGTTTTCATTATAATTTGTTTCAAGAAACTTTTAAATTTCATTTTTTATTTCTTCTATTACCCATTCATGTTCAAGCAAGGTGTTGTTCAGTTTCCAAATGTATGGTTTTTATTCTCCTTTATCCTCTTGTTATTAATTTCTAGTTTTGTAGCATTGTGGTCTG
>NW_006399788.1:16138026-16143294 GCF_000299155.1 Elephantulus edwardii | reverse complement strand
AGTAAAGAAAAAAAAGAAAGTTCTTTGGTGAATAAAACACAGTTGTAGGGCTGAGTACTGAAAACTGGGTTAAGTATTCTGGAAGATTAGCTGAGGAAAGAGGTGCAATTGGAATTATTATTGTTCTACACAGTGCCAACTGCTTTGCATATTTTAGCCTCATACCAATCCATGAGGTTGATGACTGTCTCCTCATTTTACAGATGAGGAAATTGAAGTTTAACTAGCTTGACCCAGGGCCAGCTTTGAAATTTTGGTCCTTGGCCAAGACAAAGGTAAATTCTGAATCAAGTATTCAAGGTCATGTTACCTCTACCAAAAGGTAAAACAAAACAAAACACAGCAAGCCCTTTAGAGCTGCTCTTGGGCTTAAGAGAGAGGGCACGATTCCAAAACTGCCTCAAGGGGAAAATGTAGTTTGACATTCTGTCTCCATGTTATGCTGATATGAAAACACTCAAAAGATGGAGTTATTTACACTCCCAGTCACAGTGAGAAAGTGGTTTTATAGTGACTGTCCCCTGTGCGGTCTACTGGCTTTTCATTGTTAAAAACAAAAGAACTCTCATTTTTAAATTGGAAAAAAAATGTAATTTTACAAATTGAAGAGTTTTGCTATTAACCCAAAAGTAGTGGCTCTATCTGATGATTTGACTCCACCAGTGTTTTTCCCAGAGAAAGATGACAATTCCTCCTGTGCGATTTATAACCTGCAAGGACATAGAGGTTTCAGCTTGAGCTGAGGATGAGTACAGAAGACATCTGCTTTCTTTTGTTCTAGTTTCATGGTGGATGAGTCGATCAGTGCCTGTTGATCAATGTTTAAGGTAGATATAACCACGACAGGTACAATCATGTGTCTGATTTTTATCACTTGTGATTTCTTCACACAGATTTCTATGGTTATCATCACTTACGTATTTGAAATCATCAGGGAGCTCTGGTGCTTAATGTTAAGGAATTGTGCTACCAACCCAAAGTACCATGATTCAAATTCTCCAGGAGCTGCATGGAGAGAATGATGGGCAATCTCCTCCCATGTGGTTTACTGCCTCTGAGGACTCACTAGAGGGTCGGTTGTGGGACAGTTCTGACTCAATTGTACACAACAATGACATCATTTGTAGTTCCAGAATATTTTAGTATAATGACTTTTTTCTTTTGCTTTGCCATTTCTGTGGGCTTTTTGTTTGGCTGTTGTTTGTGTGGAGGTGCATACTGAGAGAGATGTAGCTGAACTATTCCCTAAATGTGGTCACCAGCTAAATGTTTCCAATATACTACTTAAATTTGGGTTCTTCCTCTTATTTGTACTTTATTGACTATGCAAAGGTATTTGACTGTGTAGATCAAAGCAAGTTATGGCTAACATTGAGAAGAATGGAAATTCCAGAACATTTAATTATTCTCTTATGAAACCTATACCTAGACTAAAGAGCTTTTGTCCTAATGGAGTATGGGAACACTACATGATTTAAAATAAAGAAGAGCATACATCAGGGCTGGCTTCTCTTTCCAGACCTATTCACTCTGTATGCTGAGCAAATCATTCAAAAGGCTAGATTTTGAGACTAGGTTTGTGACATCAGATCAAGATTGGACGAAGACTCATCAGTGACCTGCATTATCCAGATGACAGAAACTTGCTTGCTGAAAATGGGGAAGACTTTAGTTGCAGAAGATCAAAGATTACAGCCTTAGGTATGAAATACATGTCAATATCAAGGGGAAAAAATGCCCACCACTGTGCCAATACGTAATATCATGATAGATGGAGAAATGATTTAAATTGTCAACAGTTTCATCTTACTTGGATATACAAGCAACATCCTTGATACCAACAGCCAGAAAATAATTAAAAAAAAACATGTTGCATTGGGGAAATAATGATATCAAGGACCTCTCTATGATGCTAAGGAGCAAGGATGTAAGTTTAAAGACTAAGGTACTGCTGATTCAAGCTGTGGTCTTCTCAATTACTTTCTCTGCCTCTGAAAGTTGGACAATGAGCAAGGATGACAGAATTGATACTTTTGAGTTGTAGTGTTGGAGAACAGTAATGAATATCTCATGACCTGCCAAAAGAACAAACACATATGTCTTGGAGAAAGTACAAACTGGATGCAAGGATGATGCAAATTAGCCTCACATACTTTGGGAATGTTGTTAAGAAGGCCCAGCCCTTGGAAAATGCATTCTGGTAAAGATGGAGTATCAGGGAAAGAGAGGAAGACCTTCAACAAGACAATAAGATTGATTGACACAGGATCTGCCACAATGGGCACATACATATCAGAAATGATGAGAGTGGTACATGATAGAGCATTTCCAGATCCCTTGTTAATGAGGTTACTATGAGTTATGATCAATTAAGAAGCACCTTACACTGGCTATTAAGTAAGAGCTACCAAACTTTAAAACTACATGCTTTTCAATGCAAACAACTACAGAAGTTGACTGGAAAGGTACTTTGCAAGAGGAGAGATGGAAGGATGAGGCACTACTAGTCCATGTCTCACTGAACAAATGAATTCATGATCCTCTTAAAGAGTCTGGAGTTGAGGACAGGACATCATGCTTATTCATGAGAGTGTTGGATTTCAAGCATTAACCTATCAAAACCAAAGGTTTTTCCGTGTTTATTCACAGGAGGTAGAGGGATCATCTGGTATTAGCTTATGTGAGAGGGATTAGGATAATTCAACACATGCACAGTTGTTTTTTCAAGATAACTGCCACCAGAAGTACTTTCTGGGTGTTGTGAAGAGCGTGTGCAGATGATCAAGAAGGCCTTGATATCCACAATTCAACAGCACATATTATGTTATTGTTAGGTCCTGTAGAGTCGAGTACAACTCACAGCAACACTATGAACAATTGATCTGATCCTGTGCCATCTTCACAATCTCTGACACCCTGTTGCAGCCCATTGCTGCAGTCACTGTGTTAAACCATCTGGTTAGAGGTCCTCCTCTCCTTCACTCCCTCTCTGCCTTTTCAACATGATGTCCTCCAAGGAATAGCCTCTCCTGCCCAAAGTATTCGAGACAAAGCTTCACCATGCTTGTCTCCCAGGAGCACTCTGGCTGCACCTTCTCCAAGACATATGTTTGTTCTTTTGGAAGTCCATAGGCTATTCAGTACTTTCTTTCAACACTACAGTTCAAAGGCATCGATTTTTCTTGTGTCATTCTTATTCATTGTCAAGCTCTCAGCAGCATAAGTAATTGAAAAGACCATAGTCTATATCAAGCTCACTTTAATCCTCAAAGTAACATCATTGCTCCTCAGTAATTTGGAGAGGCTCTTGGCTGCAGACTTTTCAAGCACAATACATCTTCTGATCTCCTGTCTGCTGGTACAAAGTGTAACTGATTATTGTTGTTGTTGTTGTGTACCATTGAGTCTGAACTTACCCATAGCTTACCCTTTGACATGTTTTCAGAGGCAATTTATTGCAGGGAAGAGATTGCTCATCCTTCTCCCACATTGATTGCAGATCTAAGTAAGACAGAGGCATTGACAGTTGTAATCTTTTCTCCAGTTATTGTGATGTCACCTATCAGTCCAGTGGTGAGAATTTTTGTCTTCTTGGCATTGAGATGCATTCTTTATTGATCTTTGATCTTCTGCAGCAAGTGCTTTAAATCCTCTTCACTTTCAGCAGTGCAGCTTAGGGATGTTGAAAAAATCCTTAAATAGCAGCTTGGACAATTTAAAAGATCAAAAAGGGGGGCAGGGAAAAATAGAATATGACATTTGAACTCATTATGCAGGAAAGCATAGTACACTTCCTCCTAATAATATGCATCACGTTTTAAATTTTAAAGCAGAACCTGTACTGTCTCATATTCTACCCTGTTAATATAATTAATATCATGTTATTGTTGTTGTTATGTGCCTTCGAGTTGCCTGTGACTTATAGAAACCATATGTACAACAGCCCTGTCTCCGACACATCGACCCCATAACCCCAGTCACTGGATCCATCTCATCTTCCTCTCCTGTGCTGTCCCTCCACCCTCCCAAGCATGATGTCCCTCTCCAAGGACTGATCCCACCTTGCAACATGTACAAAGTATGTCAGATGAAGCTTCAGAATCCTTGCCTCTAAGGAGCAGGCTGTCTCTACTCTCTCCAGGATGAACTTGTTTGTTCTCCTAGCAGTCAAAGACATTTGTCTGTGTGAATCACAACACACTGTGGCTGGCTCTGAGAAGAATGGGAATCCCAGAACACTTGATTATGCTTATGCAAAACCTATACTTGGACCAGGAGGCAATCTTCAGAACAGAGCAAGGAAACACTGCAAGGTTCAAAATTGGCAAGGGTGTGTGTCAATGATGTGTCCTATCTCCATATCTTTTATCTATATGTGGAACAGATTATCCGGGAGGATGGGCTCTATTAGGAGAAGAGTGGTATCAGGATTGGAGGTAGACTCATCAACAATCTGCATTATGCAGATGACACAACCCTCCTGCTGAAACTGAGTATGACCTGAAGTGCTTGCTGCAGAAGATCAAGGACTGCAGCCTTCAATATGGATTGAAGCGCAATATCAAGAAAACAAACATTCTCACTGCTAGGCTGATTGGCAGCATCATGAAAGAGATTAAGAGATTGAGATTGTTGACAGCTTCAATTTTCTTGGATCTATAATCAATACTCTTGGTACCAGCAGTCAGAAAATTAAAAGACGAACTGCATTCAGAAAGTCTGCTGTCAGAGACCTTTCCAAAGTACTGAAGAGTAACTATGTCAGTCCACAGACTAAGGTGCACCTGGTACAGGCCATGGTCTTTGCAATTATTTGCTATGCATCAGAGAGCTGGGCAATGAATAGGAATGATAGAAGGAGAGTTGATGCCTTTGAGCTGTGGTTCTGGAGAAGAGTATTAATATCACAGGCTAGAAAAATATTACTGACGATCATCCCCAAACTTCTAGATCAGTAACAGAGAATTTCCAGAAGTCTAAATTGGATTTAAAAGAAGCCATGACACCAGGGATATAATTTCTCCCCTGCCCCATCAGTTTATTTATAAAACTCAAATACAAATTTGAACAAATTCTTTCAATTTCCCTCACTCTCCCACCCAGCAAATTGTACAACCCGATGATTAATCCCCCACCCCTGCACTTACTATAAAGTTATGCCACCAAGTCAAAGGTGGGTGATTTTTATCTGTGGCCCTCAAGCCTGGTTTTAATTGTTTTTGGTCATTCTTCTAAGTCATATAGCGCTGGTCTGTCCATTTGCTGTAC
>NW_006399788.1:16136776-16137926 GCF_000299155.1 Elephantulus edwardii | reverse complement strand
CAATGAGATTGGCACGGGATAGAGCACGGTTTAGGGCTGTTGTACAAAGGGTTGCTATGAGTCGCAAACGACTTGACGGCACATAACAACAACAACAACAAACAATTCTTGCATAACTTTCTCAGTGCCTTTTCCTGCTTCTTCCTCTGGGATTCTGATTATGTGCATGTTCTTTCTCTTGATGGTGTTCCACATTATTCTTAGGCTTCTCTTTCCTTCCTTTTATATTCTGTTTTTGTTCTAGCAGATCAATGGTGACAATTCTATCTTCTATTTCACTGATTCTGTGTTTCGTCTCTTCAGCTCTGTTCATATGTTCCTCCAACATGGTGACAGCATCTGACACATTGGTCCTCATATTCTGGATTGCTGTTTCTTGGGTCCCCCCCGCCCAAGCTTCTAATGTCTCATTTGTTTTATCTACATTGTCTTGGATTGTTTTTTAAATTCCTCTTGGTTTTTGCCTGCAGACTCCTATAATTCTTCAAGTTTTTCTTTTACCCATTGAAAATATTTAATCATTGTTCTTTTGAATTCTGTGTCAGAAACCTCCATCAGACTTTCTGACTTCAGGAAATGCATTGATACTGTGTCATTTTTGGGGGGTGACATCTTCTTTGGAGTTTGTGTAGTGTGTGAGGTAGTCTGTTTCTTCCATGACATTACTGTGGTAGAGTTTTTCATGCCTGAGGCTTTAGCTGGCTCTTGGTCTGAAAACCTTTGCTCAGGAAATCACTGTTCCAGGGACAGGCAAGGCAGCTAGCAGTCTGCTCTGTCAGGCAATTGTTGCAGGTAGGCTAGGTGAGTCCAAGGTACCCAGGGCTAAAGGCATCTCAAGCTCTGGGAAGGGAGAAGAAATGAGATTACCTGTGGTATATCTGGCTCTGGCTCTGTTCAGATGGGTGGCAGCAGGTTGTCTTACAGACAGCAGGGTGTTCAGGTGG
The DNA here is from genome assembly GCF_000299155.1 of Elephantulus edwardii. Lineage (NCBI taxonomy): Eukaryota > Metazoa > Chordata > Mammalia > Macroscelidea > Macroscelididae > Elephantulus > Elephantulus edwardii. Next base: position 16,136,982 of record NW_006399788.1, on the reverse strand, counting down.
CAGGGCCTGGTCCTCCAGGCAGTGGGGTTGGACTTTCAGGTGGCAAATAGGAGCATCCTGGCAGCAGGGCTGTGGGAGAAGGTCCTCCAGGCAGTGGTGCTGGGGGCATTCAGGTGGCCTGGGAACATCCAGGAAGTGGGGCCAGGTCCTCCAGGCAATGGATTCTGGGCAAATGTGGCAGATGGTGAGGATGGCACAGGGCTCAG
>NW_006399788.1:16130839-16131993 GCF_000299155.1 Elephantulus edwardii | reverse complement strand
TCTCCAGTCCCTCTCAAGTTAGATAATAATTTACAAAGTTATTGTTCCTGCAAGCTGCATAGTATTCCATTGTGTGAATGTACCGTAATTTCTCAATCCATTCATTTGTGGTTGGACATTTGGGCTGTTTCCATGTTCTTGTGATGGTGAATAACACTGCTATGAACATTTCATTTCTGATATCAGGTTTTGCCTGAAAGCAGAGAATACCAGAAGAATGTCTATTTGAGCTTTATTGAATATGCAAAGGCATTTGATTGTGTAGATCATAACAAATTATGACTCACATTGAGAAGAATGGCAATCCTAGAACACTTAATTATGCTCATACAAAACCTATATCTAGACCAAGAAACTTTCTCTTATATAAAGCAAAGGAACATTGTATGGTTTAAAATCAGGAAAATTGTATGCCAGGGTTGTATCCTTTCTCTATGCCTATTCAGTCTGTACAGTGAGCAAATCATTCAAAAAGCTAGACTCTCTCATGAAGAATGTGGCACCAAGATTGGAAGAAGACTCCTCAACAACCTCCATTATGCAGTTGACACAACCTTGCTTACTGAATGTGAAGAGGACTTCAAATTCATACTTGGATTTAATTTTACTTACACAATCAGCACCCTTGGTACCAGCAGTCAGGAGATTAGGAGACATTGCACTAGGCAAGTGAACTGTCAAGAACTTCTCCAAATTTCTAAGGACCAATGATGTTAGTTTGAAGGCTAAGGTGCACTTGATTTAGGCCACGGTCTTTGCAGTCACTTGTTAAGCATCTGAAAGCTGCATGATGAATAAGTATGACAGAAGAAGAATTGATGCCTTTGAGTTGTGGTGTTGGAGAAGAATATTGAATATGGCATTGATTACCAAAAGAACAAATAGGTAGGACTTGGAAAATGTGCAACCAGAATGCTCATATTCTTTGAGCATATTGCTAGGAGAAGCTGTTCCTTGGAAAGGGACATCAAGCTTGGAAAGGTGGAGGGTCAGCCAAAGAGAGAAAGACCCTCAACATATGATTGACACAGAACTACTGTGCCATCCTCATCATCTGCTCAAATGTGGCAGATGGTGAGGATGGCACAGGGCTCAGATCTGTTGTTCATAGGATCACTATGAGTGGCATCTAACAACAGCAACAATAACAACTC
>NW_006399788.1:16115896-16130739 GCF_000299155.1 Elephantulus edwardii | reverse complement strand
GGAACATCCAGGAAGTGGGGCCAGGTCCTCCAGGCAATGGATTCTGGGCAAATGTGGCAGATGGTGAGGATGGCACAGGGCTCAGATCTGTTGTTCATAGGATCACTATGAGTGGCATCTAACAACAGCAACAATAACAACTCTGTCTTAGAACACTGAAGTTGTTTCTAGACTTTCAGTTCTCTATATAAATATAATTACCTTAAAGTAAAATCAAAAGAACTAAAACTGTAAGCAATTTTACACCTTAAGAATCATGATAATGACAAATGTCAGTGCTACCTGGCAGGAGTGAATATCACGGCTCCTTCTCAATCTTTTCTGACTCATCTCTGGTGTCCTAGAGGTTGGCTGCCAATCCAAAGTTCAAACCCACCAGCTACCCTGTGCGAGAAAGGTGGACAATTTCTTCTCTCCATTTCCTGCCTCTGAAAAACTGCTGGAGGGTCAACTTTGTTCAGTTTGACTCAATGGTACATAAAAAGAACTCTAGTAGGTGAGGGGTGTTGGGAGTCTAGACTCTCCTTTTAGTCTTTACAGATTTGCATAGGTTGGGAGGCCACTGTTGGGTTTGTGGTTTTTTTTCACTGGGCTAGTATAGACTTTTTTCACTTTTTTTTTTTTTTTTAATACTGACTTATTTCCAAAGGTAGTCTACATTGTTTTTCACATTGGATCTTTCCCATTTGCTTCACCCATCCTTCTCGCCACCCATTAAATTGTGTGACCTAATTATGCCCATCCTCACCCCTCTGTTTCCCCTTTCCCCCCAGAACAGACTTTTATTGGCTAAAATGTCTACCTTGCCTTGCTGTTGTTATTATGATGTGCCATTAGTTCAGCTCTGACTCATAGTGACCCTATGTAGAATGGCTCTGAACCTTGCCCTATCCTGAGCCAACTTCAGTGTCGCTGACACATCTGATCCCACCGCCACGGTCACTTTATCAATCCATCTATTCCAGGGGTCCTTCCTAGCAACATGCCCAAAGTATTTTCAAATAGAGCTTCAAAATCCTTGCCTCCAAGGAGCAACCTGACTTCACCATCTCCAGGACAGGCCTGTTCTCTTGGCAGTCCATGAGATGTTCAATACTCTTCTCTAGCATCACAGCCCAAAGACTTTGATTCCTCTTCTGCCATTTTATTCCCTGTCCAGCTTTCAGATGCATAGCAAGTAAGAGTGAAGACCATGATTTAGATTAGGGGCACCTTCATCTCTAGATTGGCATTATTGCTCTTTAGTACTCTGGAGAGGTCCTAGACAGTAGATTTCCCCAAATATATATATATATATTTGCTCATAAAGTTCATATACATTGTGTTTCACTCTCTACTTCATTCATATTATGTTTCATATAATCATTATCATGCATTATGTTTATAAAATTAATCACCATTGGACTCTGCCTATCATTACCCTGTCTTTTCATCCAGATTCTTCATGTTTCCTTCACCCTCTCCCTGAACCCACCAAACTGTGCAACGTTGTGGTTTTGCCACTACTCAACCTCACCCCTCCACTCACACCCCTTCCCTCCTTGGATTCCCATACATGTTTTACTAGTTATCCTTCTATTTTTACAATAAGGGTCTTATGCAGTATTTGTCCTTATGAGACTGGGTGAATTCACTTAGCAAAATACCTTCCAGTCTCTCGCAAGTTATGTACTATTTTTTAAAATCATTGCTCCTGAGTACTGCATAGTATTCCATTGTGTGAATGTACCACAATTTCTCAAGCCATTAGGTTGTGGTTGGACATTTGGGCTGTTTCCATGTTTTTGTGATAGTCAATAATGTTGCTATGAATATTGGTTTGTAAATCCCCAGTAGCAGTGGCAAACTATAGTAGGACAGCAAGCAATAAATATTGGAGAGGATGTGAGTAGGCAGAAACTCTCATACACTATTGGTGGGTTTGTAAAATGGTACAACCACTCTGGAAGACAGTTTGATGTTTTCTCAAAAAGTTGAACATAGAAACTGTGTGACCCAGCTATTCCACTACTAGAAATAGACCCCAAGGAAACTAGAACTGAGATACAACTCATCTTTTGAGTCCCTGACTGCTGGTACCAAGAGTGTTGATGGTGGATCTGAGCAAGATGAAATAAATAACAATTTCAAGCTTTTCTCCATCTATCATGATACTGCCTATTGGCCTGGTGGTGAGCATCTTTGTTTTCTTAAAGTTGAGATGCAATTAATATTAAAAGCTACAGTCCCTGATCATCTGCAGCAAAAGCTCACTTTCTGTGATTGAGGTTGTGTCATCTACATAATGCAGATTGTTGATAAGTCTTCTTTCAGTCCTAATGCCACATTCTTCATAAAGTCCAACCTCCTGGGCGACCTGAGCGAATAGATCAAAATGATACAGAGAAAAAAATATATCCCTGATCTTTCTTCCTGTTGTACCTTTCTTGATTTTGACCTATGCCATGTTCCCTTACTCTGTTACTGCCTCAACTTCCTGATCTAGTTATAGGTTTCACATAAGCACAATCAAGTGTTCTGAGATTTCCATTCTCCTTAAGGTTAGCCACAATTTATTTTAATCCACATGGTCAAATGTCTTTGCATAGTCAATAAAACACAAAACTTCCTTCTGGTACTTTTTTCCTTTCAGCGAAGATCTATTTGACATCAGCAATTATATCCCTAGTGCTATTGTCTCTCCTAAACAGGTGTATTTCTGACATTTCTCTGATAAATGCTATTCTAGTTATTTTTAGAATCTTCAGCAAGATTTTGCTTGCATGTGATATGAGGAATATTGTTTGATAATTCCCACACTGTTGGATCACCTTTTTTGGGGAGTGGGAATAAATATGTATCTCTTCCAATCAATTGGACAGACAACTGTCCTGCAGATTTCTTGGCATAACCTGGTAAGCACATCCAGGTCAACATCTGTTTGTTGAATATGACAACTGGTATTCCATTAATTCCTGGAGGCTTATTTTTTTTTTTTTTGCCAATTTCTTCAGAGCAGCTTGAGTTTCTTTCTTTATTACTGTTGGTTGTTGCTCATATGCTACTTCCTGAAATGGTTCAGTGTCCGCCAATCCTTTTTTTTTTTTCCCTGTTGTGTATCATCAAATTGGATCTGACTGGAACAGGAGGAGATTGCCCCTCCTTCTCCAGCAGAGCATCTGGAGGCAATTCTTTTTGGTACAGTGACTCTTTGTATTCTTTTCTTCTTCTTTTGATGCTTCCTGGATCATTCAATATTTTGCCCATAGCATCTTTAAGTATTGCAAGTCAAGGCTTGAACTTGTTCTTCAGTTTATTCAGCTTGAGAAACGCTGAGCATATTAGTCCCTTTTGATTTTCCAACTTCAGCTCTTTGCACATTTCGTTGAAATATTTTGCTTTGTATTCATGAGCTGCCCTTTGAGATATTCTATTCTACTCTTTAACTTCCTGATATCTTCCTTTTGTTTTGACTTCTCAGCATTCAGTGAAATATTCAGAGTCTCTTCTGATATCATCCATTTTGGTCTTCCTCTTCTGTTTTCATAAGACTTTTTCCTTTCTTCATGGACCATATTCTTGATATCATCCTTTACCTAACCTGGTCCTCGTTCATTAGTGTTCAGTGTATTGAACCTGTTTTTGAGATGGTGTTAAAATTCAGGTGAGATAGACTGAAGATCATATTTTTAGTTCTTATGGATTTGTTTTCATTATTTTAGCTTCAATTTGAACTTATATAGTTTTTGAATTGAATTGAGTGGTTGGTGGGCTGTTCCACAATCAGCACTCAGCCTGATTTTCACAGCTGATGCTGAATTACTCCAATGATTCTTTGAATCTGTAATCAATCTGATTCCTATATTGTCCATCAAGGGAAATCTATGTGTTACAGTTTGTGCTTTTTTATAACAGATATTTTCAATGAATAAATCATTGTTTGTACAAAATTCTGTCTTTCTTTCACCAACCTCATTTTTGCCACCAAGCCCAAGTTTTTCAACTACTAGTTCTTGTGCTTTGTTCCCAACTTTCTCTTTCGAATCACTAATTATTACAAATGAAACTTGATTGCATGTTCAATTTCTTTCAGATTGAAGAAGTTGGTAGAAATCTTCTATTTCCTCCTCTTTGGCTTTAGTTGTTGGTGCATATATTTAAATGATAATACTATTAACAGGTCTTCCTTGTATGCATATGGATAGTATCCTGTCACTCAAAACATGGTACTTCAGGCTGGATCCAGAAATAGTATTTTTAACTGTGAATGCTAATTTATTTTTCCTCACTTTTTCATTCCAGTGTAGTAGATACTCTATCTTACCTGTTTCCTGGCCTTTGGCTAAAGAGTATAGAGTGTTCTTTAATGCTTGTTTGAAACTACTCACCAAAGCAGCATGTAGAACATTTTTAAATTGATCTTGTTCTCTTGTTGGCTTTCAACTTTTCTGTGCAGTTTTTTAGCGTGGATTTCCATTCCAACATGAGCAATTTCCTTCCATTTGGTGAAATGCCACCACCATTTAGCTTTTCTATCTTCTCAACTTCTGTGCTGCTCTGTGCCTGGTTATACAGCTCATATCATCCTCCTCACCTTATCCTTAGCATTCCACCTTCTAAACTCTACACTCCTTGAAGATAGAGACAATATATCTTTTTAAGCCTCTTGTACTTACTTGTGTCAAACATAGAAATAACTCAATATATTATTTGAACAAGCCAAGTATCTTTAATTTTATTTATTTATTTATTTTTTTATTCCCATGCATTCATTGTTTCACACTTGGAATAAGCCAAGTGTCTTATTTGACACCCCATTGTCTTATGGTGAAGTGGTTAAGCACTCAGCTACTAACCAAAAGGTTGCTTGTTCGAACTCACCAGCTATTCTGCAGGATAATGACATCATAGTCTGTTTCTACCAAGATTACAACCTTAGAAATACTACAGGAGTTCATTACCAACTTGATGGCAGAATGTCTTAGGAAGTAAAATAAATTTACTGTCTTTCCCCGCCCCCCCGCCCCGATAGGGTACCTGTTGTGGTTGTTATATGTTGTCTAGAACCTAGAACCTCCAGCAGACTTTCAGAGGCAGTAAATTGCACAGGAAAAGATTGTCCACACTTCTCCCACACTGCAGCTGGATTCCAACTGTGTGCCTTTTACCACTAAGTCACCAGTGCTCTCTACATCTCCCTTTTTTATTTATAGACATATTCAATGTGGAGGGTAATGTATATGATAATTAAAAGAGCAGGGCTTTGAAATTAGGCAAGCTTGGTTTCCCCCCTCCGCTTCATCTCTTGCTTTAGCCTCAAGTCACTCAGTGATTAATTCTTCCCATGTTTATAATGTAAAATGGCACCTGCCTCTCAGGCTTTTTGAAAGGGTTAAATAAGAACCTATTCTCTCCTGTGTCTGTTTAGTTTTAAACCTTTGCACTAAATATTTTCCATCACTAGAGAAATTTTGAAAAGGACTCAAAGCCCTACTCATTACTAATTTCTTTGTTTCCACCTCCACTTGCCCACACCTTCCCCAGAGAGAGGAGGCTGAGCTTTGGGGCACCTCTGCAGCCACTGGAGAGGTTCCTGAGCCTGGACAGATAAGAACACATCTTTCTGTGTTTTCCCAGTGGGAGCGATAACAATAGGTGCCATATACAATGTTCCCGTCAGATGGTGCTTGGTGAAATGAATCTCCTTGTTACTTTAAGTGAAAGAACACTATCTCTCCTTGACTTTCTTTATAAGCTTCCCCTTTCATATACAGATATCCTTACTAGTTTATTAACACTTTTTCTACCTCAGAAATGTGACATCAAGGTGAAGGTCTGTTTTCCAGCTTGGCATTAATCAGTCTCATGACATAGAATAAGAAATTATTTATTTTTTATTTTTATCACAATGCTGGTGAGATCAATTCTTGGGATCTAAGACTGCTTCTGTTGTTTTGTTTTGCGGGTATTTTTCTAATTCAGTCTGACCTTGTGCATAGCTCTGGCTGGAATAGCGTTTGGGTGTAAAAATCTATTCATCTACTGCACTGCGTACAGTCTCCGGAAAGGAGCCATAATTCACACCACAGGACGATCAATACTCCTGCGTGCTGAGCTGTGGGCAATTTTTATGTAGTGATTACGCTTGTAGCAATTATCCATGAGGACTATCCTAGAGAACTGCTTCTTTCGGCCAGCTGAGGAAAATAAACCTTCACACTTCACAAGCAGTAAAATTATATTCTCATGCAGATGGCGACGAAGACGAGAACTCTAATGCGGAGGTTAATAATGACGAGTTGAGTGATGGGCATAGCTTTCTCTTCAGTTCCATGCCTTAATGTTCCTCAACTCATTGCAGTCAAGTTGGAACAAACTCATAGCTCACCCTCTAATAGGTTTTCAGAGACTGTAAAACGTAAAGGGATTGCTCTTCTTTCTCCCGTAGAGCAGCTGGTGGCTTGGAGCCCTTAGAGAGACACCCCCTTGAGTTAGTAGCATAACTCCCTATGGATATGTCACCAGACTTTTGTGAACTGATATACTAGCTACTCCTCGAGAAAGTATAAAAATGGCTGTTACTATGTAAATGAAAGCTGTCCTTGTGGTTATGTTTTCTTTTGAGAGTAAAATTCTACTGATTCTAAATATTTTGTAATAGATAGGATTCCTAAGACTCAGGCATAAACCCCCCCCATGAAATCCTTGATTTCCTCACCACCCTGGCCCATAACTTGTATCTTGTTTTTAGACTGTGACACATCCTACCCCGCCTCTCCACTATATGTTGGTATACTGTTGTTGTACACTGTCAAATTGGAACCAACCCATAGCTGGCCCTAAACCCCCCTGGTGGGTCTTCAGAGGCAGTAAATCTCCTGGGAAGAGTTTGTCCGTCTTCCTTCTGAGGGGCAGCTGGTAGATTCAAACTGCATACCTTTGCATTGGCAGCCTAGTTCTCTATCAATAAGCCACCAGAACTCCCTATGTGTTGGTTTAATAACTTCTATTCATGTGAATACAATCCTATCCATAAATATAATTTTCGTTGTTATGTTAATGATGTTATAGAAGGATGTGTCTTAAGCTATAGTCTATGGAGATACACAAGAGCAAATTAGACACAGAACCAAGGACATACAAATAGACTAAGACAGATATCATGTGGAGATTGTCAAGGAACTGAAAGAAACAGAATTCTTCCCCAGAGTGGTCAGAAAGAAACTTTCCCTAGATGTAGCACCCTACATTCAAACTTTTGTCATCCTAAACTCAGAAAATAAATTTCTGTTTACTAAAGCCATCCACTGTGCCATTTCTATTATAGCAGCACCAAGAAACTAAGAACTACTTCAAGCCTCATTTAACTGATAATAAAAACATAATAAAGTTATTTCTAAAACACTCAGTTCCTTTAACGAGTTCTCAGTCTTTTTAGACTTGAAATGAGTTAAGGATTTCTTCTACTCCAATTCTCTTCCATGGAGATGATTCTAAGTCAAGGTGCTTCTAAGTCTAAGGTAGGCTTTCGAGTGTGTTTATTCTGGGCAAGCAAGCCTTCAAGCCCCTGCTACCTGCACTGAAAACCAGGCTCTCTACTTACTAGCTGTATAATCTTTGGAGTGACAGATTGAGTTCTTCTGGAAATAGGCTATTGACATGCAGGATGTTTGTTAAGGAATGCCCTTGGAATCAACACCTGTGGAAAGAAGAGAAAAAAAGTAGGTTTACAAATGGAAGAAGGAGCCAGACTGCAATGGAAGCCAACCAAAGCCTTGAACAACCTCCTATGGAGATCTGGAACTAGACTGGCTCTTCAGAATTGAACCATGTTGGGTCAGCATATGCAGGCCTTTATATTCTTTATGTGATTGGCTATTACATAAGGATTGCCTTGCCCTGGGAAGTAATTTCATCTCAGACATGGTGGCTTTCTACTTCTGCGGCAACCCCTACGACAGTGCAATGGAAGGCACCCTATCATCCTGAAAGTATCACCATGATGCACTGATGTCTATTTTACCACAATTACATGTGGGTTCAGCATGAGTCACAATTGGCTGATTTGTCCTTTTTGTTTCCATCAGGTGCTGTTTTCACTCCCACGTAATCACTGAGCATTGTAACTTTTTTTTAACTTGTAAATTTTTTAAAATTAATTTTAATGAACATTTACAGAGACTTTGGATTTCTATTCTTTCATTATTGCATTTTTTTTCTCCTTGCCCACCCCTCCCCCCACAATTCGTTCTTCTCTTTGAAAAGTAAAAGAAAAATTCTATCATTGTTATACAATCTCTCCCCTCAAGTGCAAACTTCATTAAAGAAAAGCTTGGAAGAACTCTAGAAGTCCTAATCCACAACATAAACAGTCTTCAAGCATCCTGGAAAATCTACAACAGGAGAGGATAAAATACATGAATGGGACCTTCTAAGAATCAGATCTCTATGCACATCTGAAAACTACTCCATCAGGGTAAAAAGGGAAGCCACAGACTGGGAAAAATATTTGGTGATGACAGGTCTGATAAGGGACTTAGATCTAGAATTTATCAAATACCACAACAAGATAACTTGTTGTACAGCTTGTCTAACTTGTCTAACTTGTACAGCTGTCTGTCCTGTCAATTCTGTGCTTCGAGTTAGTTCTACCTCACAGTGATTCTGTGTACAGCAGCATGAAACCCCGCCTGATCTCACACAATTCTCCTGTCCTAGAGTTCACTGTGGCAGTCATTATGCCAATTCACCTCATTGAGGCTCTTCTTTGCTGGCCCTCTATTCTTCCAAAAGCCATGTCTTTCTCCAGAGACTGGCTCCTCTAATACCATGCCCATAATATGGAAAATGAAGTCTCTGGATCTTCACGTCCTGGGTTTCTCTGGTCTCTGAGGTCTGTCTCTCCTTTTAGGAAGTGTGTAGATTTCTACCTGGTTGTTCTCCCTCCATCAGAAATTGGCAGTTCCCCTTAAGGCACGAATCTGGGGCAACCCCAGAGTTCATCTCGTTTTTTCCACCTCTGTCTTTTGAAGATTTTTATCCCTTCGGTGTCTGATGTCCAGTGTCTTGGAAAGTATTATTTCATGTAATTTGTCCAGTTTTAGATGTTTTAAAGTAGTCTAGGTCTTGGGGAAAGCACAATTTGACTATGGTTTTTTAAAAACCTAAAAGCAAAACTTAATTTCCCCATTACCCCTTTCCTCGTTGGGGCAATTTCTGCTTGGAATTTTCTGACCTGAACAATAAAGGGTCAGAAATTAAAGTAACTGCAGGAAAAGCAATTATTGCTCAACAAAATCACCTCTCATTCTGTCAAAATTGTGACTCAGACAATTTCTTTCACCTTAATCAAGTTTTATTTCCTTAACTAAAGAAGAAACAGCCGATTCTCTTGGTGTCTAAATTCTATTTTCTCCTTGGTTTAATCTTGTGAGGGAAATTGTCCAGCCATGCACATGAGTCTGCTGAGAGACCCGATTTCCCAATTTCAGTAACTTCAGAAGCAGTTTATTCTCTTTCAGCAGCTTTCTTCCTTCTGTGGCCCAGATTCGTTTCTGCCAACATTTAACATGGATAACCAAATACTTGCAGCAACCCTATAGAAAAGCGTGGAATTGCCATGTATGTTTTCTAAAGCTGTCATTCTTATGGAATTCGACTGCCCCATCTTTCTTCAAGGAGCCACTGGGTTTGAACCATTGACACTGTGGTTTGTGAGACTGGTGGCCTAGGGAATAAGGAGTTATGCTCCAATCCAAAGGCAGGTGGTTCAATTCCACTAGCTGCTCCGTGGGACAGAGATGGGCAGTTTCCTCCTGTGTGACTTAAAGCCTCTGAAAACCTGTTGGAGCGTCAGCTGTGAGTCTCTTCCAATTTGACAGCAATGAGTTTGAGTTTTTAGAGACCTAAGTATGCAAATCAAATGAAGCACTGTCCTTAAATACCGAGTCATCAGGGCATTTCTGTTTGTGTGTTGAGATTTCTGCAATATTTCAGGTACTTGTCAATGCACTGTACTGGGACAAGGAAGAGAGAAACACAGGTCCGGCTGTGTGTGGGCTCATAAATCACGCTCTCTGCAAGCTGCAGAGAATGCAGAGGTGGGAACCACTGGCATTTAGGGCCTATTTCTTCATCCCTTGCTGCTTACAGCTTGTTCTTCAGTGATGAACGATTTAGATGTAAAGGTCTCAGCACCTTTATATTAACAGAATAGGGATATTTTGATTAAGTGGATTTCATTGAGGGATGCTAAATACTCATTTTGATTTTTTAATTTTTAAACTTTTCTCCATTCATTGTTGTACACTTTCTTCCCTTTCCCCCACTACTACCCCAGCACCCTGCCTCTGCGATGCAACTGATCATGAGTTAACACACGACACTGAACTGAGGCTATAGCCATTGATTACCACCATGCTGTTGTTGTTATGTGCCGTTGAGTCAGAACCGACCCTTAGCTGACCCTCTAGTGGGTTTTCAGAGTCAGGCAGCAAATTGCACGGGAGGAGATTGCCTATCTTTCTCCCATGGGGGCAGTTGCTGATTCTATGTACCTTCTCAATGACACACAGTTCCTTACCACTTAGCCACCCACAATAGAAAGCACTTTGGAATAGAAGAACGTATATGAAGTTGTTTTTAAAATTACTATTATTAAAGAACATTTATTATTAAATTGGAAAACACACAATATTAAATTGTGCGCTTGGCACAGGACAGAGCAGAGCATAGGGCTGTTGTACATAGGGTCACCATGAGTCGCAAGTGACTCAACAGCACATAACAACAATAACAACAACAACACATACATTTTATAAGGTCAAATAAAAATCCTTGGCTTTTTGGTTAAGCACGTATGTTTTTCCTACATAGTTACAACTGCATACTATAACTTAGCTTTTGGTAATATTTTTGTTTAGATATGTCAGAAATATTGCAGGGATGAAAGCTTTGCCTTCGAGACCTAGACATAACAAATACAAATTGAGCTCTTCTCAACATGAAAACAAGGGGAAATGGATCTTAGACATCCGAGGGAAGAAAGCTGCTGAAGGGTGATGAACCCTTCTTAAACTGCTTTTGAAGTTCTACTAAACACAAGTCCTCATTTTCAAATCTGGTCATTGAGATGTGCAATTTCCCTGTACACAGCTGAATTGATGATCTCAGAATTCTCTTTAGTAAGAGAAACAACAGAAGAGTCATTGAAGTTCTGGATTTCCATGTAGCATTTCTATCTTTCACATTCATGACACTCACAAAATCCTTAAGGATGTTGAAGTTTTGGGAGTAGTTGTTGTTAGGTGCCGTCGATTTGAGCATGGCTCATAGCAACCCTATGAACAAAAGATCTGAACCCTGTTCTATCCTGTGCCATCCTCACACTTCCTGACACACAAAAGCCTATTGCAGAAGTCACCATGTCAGTCCACCTAGTTGAGGGTCTTCCTCTTCTTCGCCAACTCTCCACCCTTCCTAGCATCATGTCCTTCCCCAAGAAATAACTCCTCCAAGCAACATGCCCAAAGTATGTGAGGCAAAGCCTCATCATTTCTGCCTCCAAAGAACACTCCAGCTGCACTCTATCCAAGACATAGCTGTTCGTTCTCTTGGCCGTCCATGGGGTCTTCGGTGCTCTTCTCCAACACTACAGCTCAAAGGCCTCTATTTTTTTTTTCTGTCATCCTTAGTCATTATCCAGCTTTCAGATGGATAGCAAGTAATCAGAAAACATCACAGCCTGAATCAGATTCACCTTAGTCCTCAAACTGACATCATTACCCCTCAGTAATTTGGAGAGGTCCCTAACTGCAGATTTTCCCAGTGCAATGTATTTCCTTATTACCTGACTGCTCATATCAAGGGTGTTAATTGTGGATCCAAGAAAGATGGATCTGTTGACAGTTTCAATCTCATCTCCATCCATCATGACACTGCCTATTGGTCCAGTGGTAAAAATCTTTGTTTTCTTGATGTTAAGATGCAATTCATACTGAAGGTTGCATTCCTTGATCTCCTACAACAAGTGCAGAAAGTAGAGACCACAGCATATTATCTTAGCTGCTGAATCAAGTTAGTATATAACACTGTATGACTGAAATGGAATTCTGGTGGCTTAGCGGTAAGGAGTTGCACTGACAACCCAAAGGTCCAGGATTTGAATCCACTAGCTGCTCTGGGAGAGAAAGCTGTGAAATTAGCTTCCATGAGATTTGCTGTCTATGAAAATCCACTGGAGGGTCAGCTGTGAATCAGTTCCTACTTGATGGTACAGAAGAACATAGGACTAAAATTATTGCTTACATGATTATTTCAAAATCACCCCAGTACTGTCTGCTCCTCTCTGGACATTAGGAAGGAGAAAGGCAAATGTTGTATTTCTGCATTTTTCCTTGTGATAATCATATGAGGACAAATACTAAATGATTCTGTGTGTTCTCACTAATGATGACAGTTTGGGGAAATCCCAGAACAAACAAGTGTTACTAACTCAACAATTCTCAGGGAAACTTTATGGAGGTGGAAGTTGGCTTGGGCCATGTGTAATGGCAGCTCCCACTAGCCAAACAATTTGGACAAAATATTGCTAGTAATTATTATAGCAAAACATTAAAATGGGTTCATATTGATATTAAAACAATGATTAAAGAAATAAAATGTAAAAGGACAAATCTTTCTTTCTATTAACCAGTTGCCAGTGAGTCTATTCTAATTCAAGTGGACCCCATATGTGTCAGAGGGTAGCAGTGCTGCATAGGATATCAAGAACTGATTTCTCTGAAGGGGATCTCTGGACACTTCTTCCAAGGTGTCTATGGGTAGCCTCTGAAACTCATCTTGCCTACTCTTTTCTAATGAAAAGAATTTAATATTTGATCAAATGATTGATTATTTCTATCCCCAATGCCATATTTTCTAATTAGAGATTCTTCTTTTGTTTCAATTTTTACATTGTAGTCACCAGGAATTATCAAAGCATCTTCATTTCACATCTGATCAATTTCAAAGTGCAGAAATTGGTGAGACCTTTATCTTTGGACACTAGTGGTCGCTGTGCAAGTTTGAGTAATGTCATATTAACAAATACGTTTTGGAGACAGTGCAGCCAGAGTGCTACTTGGAGGTAAGGATGATAAAGCTTCATTTCATATACTTCAGGCATGTTGCTGTTGGAGGGGCTATTCCTTGGGTAGCGACATGATGCTTGGAAGCGTGGAGGGTTGGTGAAGGAGAGGAAGACTCTCTATCAGGTGGATTGACATAGTGACTGCTGCAATGGATTCTAGTGTGTCAGGAAGTGTGAGGATGGCACATGGTCAATCAGGATTCTGATCTGTTTTTCATAGGATTGCTATGGGTTTTACTTGACTCGATGATATCTACCAACACTAACATATTAAGTGGTCTTCTTTGTAGGTGTTTGAACAGCACTGTACTTCAGGTTAGAACTTGAAATGCCCCTTTTATCAATAAATTGAACTCCATCCCTCTTCAATTTGTCAACATTTGTATATATATAGATCATATACTTACTATTAGACCATATAACTCTCAATTTCAAAATAGTGAATGCGAGTCCTTTTCCACTTACTAATGCCAGAATTTCTCTCTTCAAGTATTTTATTTGGTTTTTATAACATTTTCCCTTGATTCCTATTTTGTATATTCCATGGCCTCATTAATTAACAATGTTTAAAAGCTGTTTCTTCTCATCTTTAATTTTGCATGGAAATGATGATCTTAAAAGCTGTTCTCTTATCTAGCTCGTTAAGGTTCACTCAGCTTTGAGGAAGCAGTTCTTCTTTTGTCTTGTCTGGTGTGCCATCCAACCTGAGGGGTCATCTTCAGCACGATAGCCAGTGGTGTTCTACTGCTAAGGCACAAGCTTGTATCTGGCCAATGATTTTTAGAAGTATTTCCCTAGGGCCTTCTTCGTTTTTCCTTATAGTCTGTCTCATTCTGAGGCTCCACACAAACCTGTCCCCGTGAGCTATGTGGGTTGCACTGGCAGTACTAGTATCATCACTTACAGCATCACAGTGACAAACAAGTGATCAAAGCAGACTAGATTGACAGAGGAGTCATAGCCCACAAGGATTAGAGTGTAGACAATCCTATGTGGCAATTCTACTGTGCAACCCAGGATGGCTGTGAGTAAAAAGAAAGTAGCTGGCAACTAATAAAGAAGTCTTACATGGTCTGTTGACTCACACAGCCCTGAAACTGAGAGTAGCAAGCACTGGGTTATCTGGCCTTGCCACATCCCCTTCATTTGCACAATCTCTCAGGTCTACCTGGAGATTTGGAAATAATAATGGTATATCAATTATTCAACGAATTCCAAGGACTATCTCTCAAGAAGCAAGGTTAATGACTAAAGTTATTTTTTTTCATTTGACAGACTCTGAGCTAGCTTAGTGGCTAATTATATGTTTCTCACAAGGAATCACCATGTCCCACATTGTTAGCTGCTTTTGGGTACAGCATACAATGGCCAGTGACCTATGTGAATTTTCCTGTGTGCTCAGAGAAATCTGTCAAATTGAACCGTGGTTTCTTTCTTTCCTTTTTAATGGTACTTTTTCATATATGTTGTTGTTTGTTGTTGTTATGTGCCATCAAGTCGCTTGCGACTCATAGTGACCCTATATACAACAGCTTTAAACTCTGCTCTGTCCTGTGCCAATCTCATTGTCTCCGACACACTCATCCCGATTGCCCCAGTCACCAAATCAATCCATCTCCCAGAGGGCCTTCCCCTCCTGTGCCTGCCCTCCACCTTCCCAAGCATGATGTCCCTCTTCAATGACTGGTCCCTCCTTACAACATAACCAAAGTATGTCAGATGAAGCCTCAGAATC
>NW_006399788.1:16109028-16110171 GCF_000299155.1 Elephantulus edwardii | reverse complement strand
ATTAATTTTTATTTTACATTTGTTTGCTTACAAAGTTTGTATACATTTTGTTTCACACTATCCATCATTCACATTGCGTGTAATATAATCATTTTATTTTAAAAAAATAAATCAACAATGAACAATGAACTATACCCACCATTCCAGATCCCTGCCAAATATTTCCTTTACCCACCCCTCCCTCCACACATAAAATTGTAGGACCCTATAATTTACCCCTGCCCATCCTCAACTCTTTGTTCCATCCCTTCCCCCCCTTGGATCCTCATACACGGTTTACTAGATATCTTTCTATTTCTACAATAATGGTCTTAGGCAGTATTTGTTCTTACGAGACAGTTAGCTCACTCAGCATAATGCTCTCCAGTTTGTCCCAAATTACATAGTAATTTAATAAATCATTGCTCCTGAGTGCTGCATAATATCTATTTTGTGAATGTACCACAATTTTTCAACCCATTCGGTTGTGGTTGGACATTTGAGCTGTTTCCATGTTTTCATGATGGTGAAACATATTACTATGATCATTGGTGTACAAATATCCATTTGTATCTCAGTTCTTATTTTGGAAGGTATATTCCAAGCTGTGGAATAGCTGAGTCATATGGAATTTCTATGTTCAGCTTTTTGAGGAAACACTAAACTTCCTTCCAGAGTGGTTGTACAGTTTTGAGCCTTGGTTTCTTGACTTTAGTAAGTACATGATTCAAACAGGGAGTTGTGGTGGCCTTGTGGCCTAATGGTAAGATGGTGTGCTGCAATTCTAAAAGTATACAGTTCAAATCCACCAGCTGCTCTGAGGGAGAACAATGGGCAATCTTTTGTGTGATTTACCACCTCTGAAAACCTAGTAGAGTGTCAGCTATGAGTCAGCTCTGACTTGAGGGCCCCCAACAAGAGTAGGTAAGGAATTTTGCTGCCAGACCAAAGGCATGCAGTTCAAATCCACCATTCTCCAAGAGAGAATGATTTTTTCCTTTTTCTTTTTTTAATTTTATTAAATTTTATTAGTTTTAATGAACATTTACAGGGACTTTGGGTTTTCATTCCTTCATTGCTGCACCATTTTCTCTACCCTCCTCCCCAGTTTGTTCTTCTTCCCCGTCATCCGAATGTCTGTTTTAATTGTCCAATTGCCACAGT
>NW_006399788.1:16094028-16104028 GCF_000299155.1 Elephantulus edwardii | reverse complement strand
CAAAGCCAGCCCCATGATGGATGAGGGAGAAAAATGCCAGTCTTCAATTTGTCTTTACTTGATTTTTTGATTAGATGAAATGTTCTACAGGCAAGATAGATAGTTGCTGCTAAACCAATGCTTAGCGAAATTGAACTGAGAATAATAATTATTTACGGCAATGAAACATTTTTCTGTTAGAAGAAAATTTTTCCATTATAAAAACAATATATAGTAGTAACTAACGCTGGACATTTTTTAATGTAGGAAGAAAAGAAATTATCCATAATGCTATTGTTCAAAGATAGCTATTATTTATGTTTTGGGGGGAATTTCACTGAAGGTTTTTCTTGTGTTTGTAGTGCCTAGAATACAAAGTTGTTCTGAGTGTTTATGGAGATCTTAGGGAGTCTTGGAAGCACAGTAGTTAAACACTTGTCTGCAAACTGAAAGGTCAAACCCACCAGCTGCTCCTGTGGAGAAAAGCCTTTGAAAACCTAGTGGAACTGTTCTCTTCTCTCCTAGAGAGAGAGAGAAGAGAATCAGAATCTCAATCAGGATGGACTCACCAGCACTGAAAACATTCAGATCTATTTTCCTTACTGTTGTGGTTGTTGATTGCCGTCGAGTCGAGCACAACTCATAGCAACCCGATGAACAAAAGGCCTGAAGCCTTTCTATAACTATCGTCATTTCTCAGAGTTCATAGTTTCCAGAGGTATGTTGTTTAAGAAGTGCATGCCACTCCTGCTTCCAAATCATAAACATGATTGTTATTGTTGTTGTTGTTAGGTGCCGTTGAGTTGAGTACAACTCATAGTGACCCTATGAACAGCAGATCTGAACCCTGTCTTTTCCTGTGCCGTCCTCACAATCTCTGAAACACTTGAACCCATTGCTGCAGATGCTTCCTCTCTTTCACCATCCCTCCATTTCCCAAGCATGATACATATTCTTTTAATGACTGCATAATATTCCACGTTATTAATATGCCAGCTGAGCTCTCTGCTATTATTGAACACTTGGTCATTTAACTCTTCATTGTAGACTTTTTAATGGAGCTTTGCTTCCTAGAAGGGAATGCTTTAGTGAAGTGAAGAAAGATTTAGATTAACATGTTCAGTACTCACAGATACCCCTCATCTCTCTTGGGATATGGATAGAGTTTCAAAAGTGTCATAGAGTAAGTGCACGAGGAAAATATTGACTCATGGTTACTCCATTGTAGAACTGTGCTTTAACATAGGGTTTCCAGTGGATAATTTTGGAGAAGTGATTTGGAAGACCTTTCTTCTGAGGAGCCTCTGGGTGGAATGGAACCCCCAATCTTTCAGTTAGCATCTGAGCACATTACTACTTTGCACCATCCAGGGACTCTGAACTTCCAACAATCAAATAATAACTGTTGTTATGTGCTGTCGAGTGTCCTGTGACTCATAGCGACTCTATGTACAACAGCTCTGAAGCCTGCCCTGTCCTGAGCCAGTCTCACTGATCCTGTCACACCTACCCCCATTTCCCCAGTTATTGTATCAATCTTTCTCTCCTGCACTGTCCCTCCACCCTTCCAAGCTTGATGCCCTTCACCAGAAGTAAGATAATCAGGGTCTTTTCTTACTGTCAGCATTCTTACAAATCCTAAGTAACTGTTGCTTGAAGAAGGTGCATCTGTTTAAGGATTTCTAAAGAATCTATCTCTTGCTGTACTGAATTTGCAAGCTCCCTTAGAGGCTAATGAAGGCTTTCCAACCCAACTTCATCAAATTATCTTCTGCATATGAACTTGCAATGCAATGCATTAAAATTCTTATTCCTGGACCCATCTGCAGAAAGTCTGATTCAGTACCAGAAAGGAACCTGGGACTATGCATTCTCCATCACACCTTGGCTGGTTCTGATGCAGGTGATATTAAGCCACCTCAAGGAAGACTCCGATGCTTGTCAATGGGGTCACTCCCACCAGGTGAGCGACATAGGCCCTGCAGTGACTTGTTTCTGGAGTTAGTGACAAAGCAGGGAAACTTTTCTCCCCATATTGAAATCCAACTTCTCCTTCGTTGTTGTTGTGGAGCAGCTTATAGTTCAAACCACACGCCTTTGGGATTGCAGCATGGCTTCTTGTCACTAGAACACCAGAGCTGCTTCTCCGTCATTGAAGCTCCCATCTTTACCACATTTAGATTGCAGACATTCAGGGGGAGAGAGGGGTAAAGAAAATAGTGCAACAATGAATGAATAGAAACCCAAAATCTCTGTAAATGTTCATTAAAATTAATAAATTAAAATTTTTTAAAAAGATTGCAGATACTCAAGTTTACTGACTGTCTTCTCTAGAACTGGTAAAAGCTTCTATTTTTTTTTTCTCTTTGTATTTTACTCTTGAAAACAAGGTTTGATTTTTATTTTAAAAATTTGCAATCATCTCCCTTGTAAGTGATTCTCTTCAGACATTGCTTTCGTTGTGACTAAATTCATCAGATACTGGTACACAGAGTGATTATCCGTTTTTATCCTGAATCCGCCAAACACAAGAATGTTATAATGCAGTATGGCAGCATGGTCCAACATAGATTGGCCCATCTCTCCATGATCCAGCACTTAGGTCTTAATATTTACCTTGTGTCTTCAAGCCTTACTAATTGATACTGTCATTGGGCTAAAAACAATGACTGTTCAGAAAAATATATTGATGTAAAAACATTAACCTCTGGTGGTCTAGTCCACAGGGAGTTGTGCAGCTAACCCAAAGGCCCTACACATCTTTGGCAGTTCAAATCTGCTAATTGCTACAAGGGAGAATGATGGACAGTCTTCTGTGACTTAAAGAGAGCCTAGTTGACTCCTAGGCAACAAGAAAGAAAAATACATTACTCACTTTCAGATTAAAATTTTTTTAATTTAATAATTTAAAAAATATTTCAGATTTAAAAATATGTAAATAAGTATAATTATTGGTGTAAAACTCAGCTAATACTTGTAAAAAAGAAAACATACTTTCAGTGTACATGTGAATCCATGAGTATCTCTCTATATTATTCATGTGATTTATATATAACTCAAGATGCATGAAAGTATGTGCAAATATGTTTCACTCTCTGCTTGTATTACTTAATGGTATATGTAGATTCGTGCAAGTGGCTGGCCACATACTTTTCCTTTTGTTCTTTGATGGCTACCCTTGTTCTCACTTGCCCTTGGTTAATAATGTCTCTGGAGAAACCGTGGGACTGAGGGTCCTTCAAGACACAAACAATTGTGGGTTTGCTTAGATCTTTCCTATTCCTACCACCTACCTCTTTCTGAGTTGCATTTTCTGTTTTTCTAATGTTCTCAATCTAGTTAATCCATCTATTAATCAATAACACACACACCCCAGAAAACTTGGTGATAAATGCTTCTTGTTATGTTCCTGCGACTCATAGTGACCCTATGCACAACAGCTTTGGAGACTACCCTGTCCTGAACCAGTCTTACTGATTCTGACACACCTACCCCCTACTATCCCAGTTATAATATCAGTCCATCTCCTCCAGTGTCTTCCTCTCCTGTGTTGTCCCTCCACCCTTCTGAACATGATGTCCTTCCCCCAAAACCGGTCCCTCCTGGTCATGTGCCCAAAGTATGAGAGGCAGAGTTTCAAAATCCTAGCCTCCAAGGAGAAACTTGGTTTCACACTCTCCAAGACAGATATGTTTGTTTTCTTGGTGGTCCATGGTATGTTTAAGACTCTTTTCCAGCACCACAGCTCATCTTCTGTCATCCTTAGACATTGTCCAGCTCTCTGATGTATAGCAAGTGATTGTGATGACCTGGATCAGGTACACTTACGTCTCTAGTCTGACATTGCTTCTCAGTACTCTGGAGAGGTCCCTGACAGCAGATTTTCCCAGTGCAATTTGTCTTTTGATTTCCTAACTGCTGGTTCCAAGAGTGTTGATTGTGGAGATTTATGTCTTAAAGTTTAGAATGAAATGTATTAAAGTAGGAAAGACAGAAAAAAGAAAAATGGATGGAGAAAACCAGGTTTTTTTTCAAACGATTACATTGTCACACATTGGTGACTCAGTTTAAAAAACCAAGCATGGAATGCACACATCCTGTGGGTATAAGGATGAGCCAAGAAAGGAACCAGCGTGTTTGGAGAATAGTTTTGCTGACCATCTCAGCAGGACTTACTTGGTCCATTCACAGTGTTGTTACATAGTGGGGGCATATGGTCCAGTAATTTTGCTTTTGCTTTTGTATTTGTAGTCCCTCTATGTCTCTCTTTGTGGCCTGATAGCACTTCTCTTTTAATCACTGGAAAATAATCCATTATATGGATGTATTAGCATCCTTGGATGTTCCAAAGAATAAACGCATACTTGACTATTAGCTGAAAAACTGGAAATTTGAGTGTGCTCAGAGACTCAAAGAAAGGCCTGGGGATTAATTAAAAACAAATAAACCCCCCCAAAAACCCCAAAGTCTTTCTCTCTCTCTGCTGTTGAGTCAGAACCAACTCACAGCAGACCTTGCAGTGGTTTTTTGTAGGCTTTAAGACATGCCCATCTTTGTCCCACAGAGTCGCTGGTGGATTTGAACCGCCAGAGAGAAGCCACCTTGTGGTTAGCAGTGCTATTCTCCTTAGACCATGTCACCAGTGCTCCCTTCTGAAAATCAGCCATTAAAAATGCCATAGAGGCCAGTTCCGCTGTGACACCTGAGTAGAATCTACACAGGAGCAACTGGTTTCCCAGCATGGAGAAGCCAGGGTTTGTTTTACCTATTTCCTCACTGCTGGGGGTTGGTGTCTTTGTTGCTGCCAGGTGATTATGAATGGCCGTAAACATTCACATTCGTGTGCAGGTCTCTGCTTCCTCTTACAGCCACATAATGTCTCCCACTCATTTAGGTAAATACCTCGGGCTATTATTGTTACTGTATGTAAATTTATTCTCATCTTTGTAAGGAATGGCTGTCAGGCATTCTATTTTTTTTTTTTTTAGAAGAGTGTTGTGTTTCCCTTCTCATGAGCCTTTTTGAAGTTACACCACTCACAATAATTCTTAAACAGTTTCACACACAGCTGAAGAAAGACTTCTTCACAGAGGTTCCGTCAAGGGCACGAACGTGGTGCTTATCGCTCAGAAGCAGCACGGATCTCGGCTAAGCACTGATCTGTTCCCTCGTTGATCCGATTTTCCTTTCTTTTTTCAACTTGGTTAGTAGCCAGGCAAGACAGGGCATTTATCAGTGACAGCCAGTTTCAGGTACACAATGAGTTGGGGAAAAGGTGACTGCTGATTTTGGTGTAGCCCGCAGCCACTGTCTAGGGTGTGATCACAGAAACAGATCCTAAATTGTCTCCGCAAAGGAAGAGACAAAACAGAAGCTGCTGAGCAGGGCAAGGGGTCATTGGTGATTCAGTGTTTGACGGCTCCTTCCTTATGAGTCATCACTGACAATGCTCCCTAAGGGATGAAGAGGCCTGCTGGGGAACAGGGCCTGGAAAGCCACAGCCCTTTCTGTAAAGTGAAGGTGAACCAAGCAGGAGCCCCCCATACACAGGACTCTGCAAAGACGAGCTGTCACTGGCTCTTGAATGCACCGCTTGGTGGATGGACTGGGTGAGATCCAGGCAAGCAATGATGTTCACTTTTCTATAGGGCAGCTCTGGTGTTCTCATGGCCTAGTGGAAGGAAATTCTGCTGACAGCCCAAGAAAGCTAGGCACTTCCACATGCAATTTACCTCTGAAAATCCACTGGAAGGTCAGTTATGAGTTTGTTCCCGCTCAATGGCACATAACAACGACATAGCGACAGTCCTGGCATTTCCACCATCCCTGTGGTATAACAGGGTTTGTAGGAAGCATCTCAAGCATAGCCTCCACCTCTCTGTCTGTCTGTCATTGGAGGTGTATATGTTGCTATGATGCTGAGTGGGTTTCAGAGAACTTATACTAATGTGGACTGGAAAGAAAAACACAACATGCTTCTGAAAATAAGCCAGAGAAAAGGCTATCCAATCTCATTCATATTCTCTCTCTGTGTCTCTCTCTCCTCCCTCCCCTGCCCCTTCTCTTTGCCATTGAGTTTGAACCAGCTTGTAGCTGATCCTCCATTGGGTTCTGAGGCTCTAAATGACGCTGGAGGAGATTGTCTTTCACCCTTGGAATGGTTGGTAGATTCAAAATAACCGGAGAGGCTCACTCTTTGGGTTACAAGTGCAGCTCCCTATAGATGAGGCCACCAGATTTCCACAGGGTTAATAAAAGAGAGGGAAAACCCACAACAAGATGGACTGACACAGTGACTCCAACAACGAGCTTGAGCAAAGCAGAGATTTTGATGACAAGATAGGGCAAGGGTTTAGTCTGGTTCTTGCAGAATCACCATGAGTCATAGTCAGCCGGATGGTGCCTAACAACATCTATCCGTTGTGCATGGAGTCGCCATGCGTCGGGATCAGTGTCTCAGTAGCCAACAACAACAACAACAACAACAACAAGAACAACAACATATTGCTTTTCCTTTTCATGATGTATCAGTTTGTCTTGTGGCTTCTTTCATTGTTCCTCTTCCTTTACCTCCCTCTCTTCACACCATTCCTCACGCTGTCTTTCCTTAGATTTTCAGCTGAGCCCCTTTAAACCAGACTACAGAGGATCTCAGAGCTCAGACCCTGGGCCTGCACCAGCACTGGGGTGAGTCCTTTTTACAAAGAGTTGGAATGGGAGATACATGACGCATTAGCGCTGCCATTCTTGTATCAATGTGCTGTTGTTGTTAAGTGCCGTAGTGTTGTAGGCCACTCATAGCTACTCTATGACCAAAAGACCTGAACACTTGTATAACTTTCATCATTTCTCCAGGTTCATAGAGTTTCCAGAGGCAAGCTATTTCAGAAGTGGATGCTACTCCTGCTTCCAAGCTTGTTTTAATTGGGGAGCTCCACCAAACACTGTCCACTGTGGGTAACTATTATTGCATTTGACACATCAGTGTCACAGTGTTTAGTATCACAGCAACCACAAATTACTTCATTGGCATATTTTTGTCTTGATAGTCATACCGTCAGGTAACAAATTTTTTAAATTTTATCTTTATGAACTTCAACAATATCTACTGACTTGTTTAGACATGTTTTACCAGGATTCAGTTGTTATCTCTGGGGCTGGGAGACAAAGTGGAAAAGGACACTTGTTCATGATATGCCTTTTAGATTGCCAACTTTGTTCCACCTGCATATATTTCTTAGTTTTTAACAATAAAGCATGATAGCTCAGGAAAGACATCTAAACTCATGTGCACAACAGACCCCCCTGCTCTTACCCACACACTCACAGCCTTGAGAATCACCCGGGCTCAGCAAGAGGCTGTGGCATGGGGAGGAAGGTGGGTTTGGCCTGTCTATTATTACTGTTTCTTGGTAATTGAAAACAGCACACAACAAAACAACAGGACTATTATTTGCTTTAGTTTTTTAAAAGAATAGTTTCTAAAGACACTCTAGTAAAAAAAAAAAAAGCCTACCCAAAATTAGTTAATTTGAAAAAGAAAGGGACACTAACATAGCTTTACTGTGTGACAGAACAAGTGTTAACCTTTCTATGTGGATTTCCCCACCACCCCCACTTTCCTCCCTCCCCTTGTAAGGCTATTAATTGTTGTACTCATTGTTTCTAATTGCCCCTGTTTTTCAGAATGTCCTTCCTTTCACCCATCCCAGTGCAGTGTTTATGATCTATCCTGTCTTTCCCTACTCTTCCTCCACCTCATCTAGCTCCTCTATGACAATAATGGACTTATGCAGTATTTGTCCCTTTGTGATTGAGATGTTTAACTGAGCAAAATGTCTTCGACTCATCCAAATTATGTAGTGTTTACAAATTCAATGTTTTTCAATGCTGCATGATTCATTTGTGTGAATGTACCTTAGTTTCTCTATCCATTCAATTGTTGATGTTCACTTGCTATTGTGAATAATGCTGTGATAAATAGTACTATCAATATTTTGAGGTGACTGGCTTTAATATATCTTCCCATTAAAATGGCCCTTGATTCTGCAACAACAGAATGCCATGTCCAGCCTCCACACACATTCCCTAAAAGAAACTGCTTGGGATTTTATTTTCTTTGTTTACTTAGATTGGATTTTTAAAAAATCTTTTTCTCATGAATTGAGGTAAAAACTCAAAGAGCAGGTCAGTTTTCAGACACAGTTCCTCCCCCCCCTTGCCTGTCACTGACTATAACACCCACACAGAACACCACTCATCTTGCTACCTCTCTGTCCTTTACATTTTATTCCCCCTCCTTTCCTAACCCTTCCAGCATTCTGAACTTTGTGTGGGGAAGATGTTGCCCTTTGGATTGCATATGATTGATTACTACCAGGACTGCATACCTTTCTGATGGTGTTCGTTTTGGGGACCTGATTATTGTTTGGCTAAAAAATCGAATTCCAGCCCCAAGGGTGGCTAAGAGCCGTAACTGAGAGGTTCCACAGTCTGTATCTAACAACTAAGATTGATCTTTTTTGTCATTTTGAATTTTCCGCCCCTATGAAATATTGCTTGTCTGTTAGATACTCCTCTAAATCTAAACATTCAGATTAAGATAGACTAGGAAGAAGGATTGGCCATCCACTTCTGAAATAGCAGGCCTCTGAAAACCCTCTGTACAACAGAACACATGTAGACTAACAGACAGAAAGGGCAACCTAGGTAGAACATTCAAGTAGGGAAATACAAAGGAAGAGAATAGTTGTAAGCAGACACTAGTGATTGGAACACAGAATGTGAGAACCATGAATGTAGGAAAATTAGGAATTGTTAAGAAAGAAATGGAACACATAAATATTGACATACTAGGCATTGGAGAGATGAGATGGACTGGCATGGGGCCTTTTGCATCAGGTGATCATATGATATATTAGTCTGTAGATGAAAAGATGAGGAAAAATGGGGTTGCTTTCATAGTTAAAAAAGTAATTTCTAGATCCACCTTGAAGTACAACATTGTGAGTGATAGGATTATATCCATATGATCACAAGGAAGTTCAGTGAATACCAGTATCATTTAGATATATGCACCAACAACCAGAGCCAAAGAAGCAGAAATAGATGATTTCTACCAACTCTTACAGTCGGATATAGATCAAACATGCAATCAAGAGGCATTGATAATAATGGGTGACTGGAACACAAAAGTTGGGAACAGAGAAGAAGAATCAGTAGTTGGAAAACATGGGTATGGTGACAGAAATGAAGCTGGAGATAGAATGACTGAGTTTTGTACAATCAATGACTTACTCATTGCAAATATGTTTTATAAGAAACATAAACGCAGGTTATACACATGGATTTCACCTGATAGTATGCATAGGAATCAGATTAATTACATCTGCAGAAAAAATCGCTGGAGAAGCTCAATATCAGCTGTGAAAACTAGGCCAGGAACTGATTGTGGAACAGACCACCAACTACTCAAATGCAAGTTCAAGATGAAACTGAGGAAAGTTAAAACAAATCCACAGGAGCCAAAATAATGACTTTGATTTCATCCCACCTGAATTTCAGAATCATCTCAGGAACAGATTTCAAGCCTTGAACACATTAGAGCGAAGACCAGATGAGTTGTGGGAGGATATCAAGGGTATCATCCAGGAAGAGTGCAGGCGGTCATTACAAAGACAGAAGAGGAAGCAAAGACCAAAATGGATGTCAGAAGAGACTCTGAAGATTGCACTGGAGTGTAGAGAAGCCAATTCAAGATACTAAAGAGCTGAACAGAAGATTCCAAAAGGCAGCTCAGAATGACAAAGCAAAATATTACAATTAAATGTGCGAGGAGCTAGAGTCGGAAAATCAAAAGGGCCAAACTCGTTCAGCATTTCTTAAGCTCAAGGACCTGAAGAACAAATACAAACCTCAAGTTGCTATAATCAAGTACGCTTTAGGCAGGATATTAAATGATCCAGGAAGTATTAAAAGAAGATGAAAGGAATATACTGAGTCATTGTATCAAAAGGAATTG
>NW_006399788.1:16080508-16091098 GCF_000299155.1 Elephantulus edwardii | reverse complement strand
CTTCAAAGCAGCCTGAACTTCTTCTTTCATCACCATAGGCTCTTGCTCATATGTTGTTTCATGAAATTCTTCTGTGTCTTCCAATTCTTTTCAATACAGTGACTCAGTATATTCCTTCCATCTTCTTTTAATACTTCCGGGATCTGGAGAAGAGTATTGAATGTACCATGGACTACCAAGAAAACAAACAGATTCATCCTGGAGAGGGTTAAACCAAGCTACTCCTTGGAGGCAAGGAATCTGGGGCTTCGTCTGACATACTTTGGGCGTGTTGCAAGGAGAGACAGGTCCTTGGAGAGGGACATCATGCTTAGTAGGGTAGAGGGACAGCACAGGAGGGGAAGACCCTCTATGAGATGTATTGATTCAGTGACTTGGGTAATCGGAATGGGTGTGTCAGAGGCAGTGCGATTGGCACAGGATAGAGCAGGGTTTAGGGCTGTTGTACATAGGGTCGCTATGGGTCACAAACGACTCAACAGCACATAACAACAACAACATGAAACATTAATTAGAAAAATGATGGCTTTATGAAACACCTTATAACATGGCTGGACCTGAAAGACATAATGCTAAGTGAAATTAGTAAATCATAAAAAGACACCTTTTTTATGGTGCTACTATTATAAAAAAATCAAGAAAGGTTTTCACACAGATAATAGCATTTTTTGAAGAGAGCGAGAGGTGAGAGGAGAAAGGACGAATCACTACCCAGGAAGAAGATGCATACTGCGTTGGGGAAAGAGGGGCATAAGGCATAATAAGAAGGGGGCCAGCACACAATGACCAAGGTAAAGGTGACCCTGAGAGTGGCACAAGTGTTAAAAGCAATAGAGATAAGCACTATTATGAATACAATCCTGATCAGCTTTAGAACCATATTTCTGCTTACTGAATTCCACAGTCAACAACACTCTTGGTACCAGCAGTTAGAAAATCAGAAGACAAATTGGATTAGGAAAATCAGCTGTCAGGGACCTCTTCAGACTGCTAAAGAGCAACAGTGTCAGTCTAGAGACTGAGGGGTGTCTGATCCAGCCCATAGTCTTCGTAATTACTTGATATGAGTCAGAAAGCTGGACAATGTCTAAGGATGATGGAAGAAGAATTGATGCCTTTGAGTTGCGGTGCTGGAGAAGATTTTTGGACACACTGTGACCTGCCAAGAAAACAAACAGGTCTGTCCTGAGAGGGTGAAATTAAGTTGTTCCTTGGAGGCAAGGATTTTGAAGCTCGGTCTGATATATTTTTAGCATATTGCCAGAAAAGATAAGTCCTTGGAGAAGGTCATCTTGCTTTGAAGGGAAGAGAAAGACCTAGGATGAGATGGATAGACACAGAAACTGGGGTAATGGAGGTAGGTGTGTTGGAGGCAGTGAGACTGGCTCAGGATAGCACAGGCTTCAGAGCTATGTTGGTTGCATAGGGTCTCTAAGTCAAAGGCAACTCAATGGCACATAACAACAACACAATAACTGTAATAACAATAATCTACAAATCGATATGTAGATAGACATTCAAGTGAAAGAGAATGAAACAGTTATCAATAAGTAAATGCAGGTTAGACAGAGGTTATTTTTACAAATGGATTTCATATATTACAAGTATATCCATGAAAATAGTGGTTCGAACCCACTACCTATTCCTTGGAAAGAGAGATGGGCAATCTCCTCTCCTGTGATTTACAGCCTCTGAAAACCTGCTGGAGGGTCAGCTATGAGTTGGTTCTAACTCAACGGTACATAATGACAACATAGGGAAATTTATAAAAACTTCTTAGCCAAGATCAAACACCCTGAGCTGGTTGGTTGGAGGACTCGGGACTGTGGTCTTGGGAGACATCAAGGACACTGACACAACATAGTGTACAAAGAAAGTGTCCTCCATCCTCTCTGATGAGGTGGGCCCTCAAAAGTTGGTGATCAGCTAAGAAAGGATTATCAGTCTCTCTCCATCTGAAGCAAAGACAAGGGAAGAAAATAAAAGGTGGAAGCAATTAGTTTAATGCATTCATGGACCACATGGAGTTAACCTCCACGACTTGAGATGAGAAAAACTCTACAGATGGTGCCTGACTACTGATGCCAACCACTTTGGATGGGATTACTTTACATTCTACTGGGTAGGTTGGGAGAAAAGTCTGGAGGATGCCGCTTTGTATATGGCAACCCTAAAGGAATTGCACAATAGCATCAGATTCCAGAGGCTGCTGAGAGCACCGGGAGATAAGGTGGTACTGATGTGAGAGCCACAGAGCACACAGTGAGGCTCAGGGTCACATGTGGTTGATGAGGTTTGATCTTCACTGTGTAACAAACAAACAGCCTGCTGTTCCTTCTCCCACCTGCTGTGTGTTCTCAGGCAAGGTATGTAACCTCTCCATGCCTCTGATTTCTCGTCTGTGAAATGACAGTAACAAAGTGAGGACAGCTATGATTATTGAATGAACGAGTATGTCTGAAGAACTTAGAGCAGTGCCTGACATGTACTAAACTATTATTTGAAGGTAAATCAGATTGAAGGGCGCTCTGATGGCTTAGTGGTAAGGAATTGTACTGACAACCCAAAGGTATGCGGCTCGAATCTACCAGCTCCACAGGAGAAATATAGACAGTCTTCTCCTGTGTGATTTACTGACTCAGAAAACCCCCTGGAGGGAGGGTCAGCGAGGGTCCATTCTAACTCAACAACAACAACAATCAGATTAAAGTAGAGACTAAATGGAGGTGGACAGAACCATTAGAAGGAGTGGGGATCTTATGAGCCTAAAGAATTGTTGAAGCAGTGACAATGCAGATGAATCGCAGAGAAATGGAAGAAAGCATTTAGTAATTGGCTCAGTGCATGAGGTGGGTGAGGAAGAGAGAAGCACATCTTAAAATGACCACAAGCTTTGTACTTGGGTGGCTGGGAAGACGTCAGAAATAGAAGTCAAGAAGGGCAGCTATTTTGTGGGGGTGGAGAGAGTCGAGTTTAATTTTAGATGACTTTGAGGTGACAGTAGGACATTACAGCAGAAATGTCAAGTATGCAATTGGAGCTCGTGAGAGGCAACGCAGTTGGCGCTGATAAATTCACAATTCACCCTGGAGCGGTCAGAGTGGACTTGTTCTCCACAGCGTGGCAGCGGAAGGAGGATGTATGGTGGGTCCTGGGGCGGGGGGTGGGGGGCCGGCAGAAGGGGAGGTCACTGCTCAGGGGCACTGACTCTGTCAGCAGTGGTGGAACAGCTCGGAAGGGAGAGTGATGGTGGTGGCACAGTATGATGAACTTGATCAATGTCACTGAATTATACATATAAACATCGTTGACTTGGCAAATCCTTCTTTGGATGTATTTTTACCTCCCTTGCAAAGAAACCCAGGAGAATAAACACTGAGGGGAAAGTCCCTTGGTTTTTAAACAAGCAATCGATGCTGACATTTTAAAGCATGGAAAGTTTATGGTTTTAGCATTTAAAGAACAAGCTTTCATGATTGAAAATATGGAAGTTACAGAACAGAAAGTAGCTTCAATCAGTTTCTGTGTTTGGCTAGACAAATGCATAACGATTGCAAAGCAAAACAACAGTTTGATTGACCACGATGCATGGAGCTGAAGTTACTGGGCTTCTCTCCAATAGCTGTGCCTGGTGTCCCAGCAGGAGGGCAGTACACTTCCTTCAAGTCCTTTCATTCATATTCTCCCAGCAAACATTTACTGTGTGCCCACTCGGTGGCGGTTTCTGGGAATGCAAAGTGACTGGAATGTATCCCCATTACCCGGGAGCAGCTTACAGGGTGGTAGAAGAGAGCAGAGGGGCTTCAAGACTCCTCTAAGGCGCATCTCTGCCTACATGGCTGACTGGAACAGTGCCCCACTTAGTGTAAGGCTGATGTTGTGGGTTGTCAAGCTGAGCTGACTCACAGTTGGACTTCCGGTTGGTTTTCAGAGGCAGACAATTGCACAGAAGAGGACTTCACACTTTCTCCCACTGAACAGCTGGTGGACTAGAACTGCATGCTTTTGGATGAGCACCTCAGCTCCTTACTGCTAAGCCGTCAGAGCACCTTTAGGACAAAGTTGAACAATGAATAAAGAATTAAGTAATAAAAGCATAGGTACACTAGTGCTTACTGATAACGTAGTGAACCATGTCATGATAATATTTTTCCCCTCATTGCCATAGCAAGGATTCGTCCTCTAGGTATGGCTGGCATCTGCCATCCTCCCAACCCCAAAGCCCCTTCCTGTACAATGAAGGCCTATTTTCAAATTTGCAATCACTGAGCGGGAGAGAGGACCCAAACAAGGTCAGCCTGGACCAACTTGTGCTTACTTACTGGTCAGTGGTGAACAGTTTCACATGTTTTTCATCCCGTCAAAAAGACTGCCATGAGATGTTCTGTAAACCTCGAACTGAAGCTTTCCCTTGAGATCACCTCATAGACTCGCTTCCTGTCTGAGGTCCTGGTGTGTTCTGACTCTTTTTTTACTCCTGATGGGTAGAGAACAATAGTTGCATTTTACATGGTTGCTTATTAGTTTTTAACACCCAAGATAGAGCTCTCTAGGATGTAGAACATGAGCTTTGTGATGTAAGGTTTTCATTGGTTAATTTTCAGACGTAGATCACCAGGCCTTTCCTCCTAGTCTCTCTTAGTCTGAAAGCTCTGCTGAAGCCTGGCCACCAGGAACGGCCCACAGATTCCAAGCATCACAGGAACATGTAAGCCGTCAAGATAGGATAAAGGAACATCATGTTTTGTAAAGTAGAAGGTCAAAGAAATCCTCAATGAGATAGATTGACCCA
The DNA here is from genome assembly GCF_000299155.1 of Elephantulus edwardii. Taxonomy (NCBI): domain Eukaryota; kingdom Metazoa; phylum Chordata; class Mammalia; order Macroscelidea; family Macroscelididae; genus Elephantulus; species Elephantulus edwardii. Next base: position 16,086,306 of record NW_006399788.1, on the reverse strand, counting down.
ACAGTAACAACAATGAACGCAAATGTAACATAGAGGGCAGGGCTGAATGTGTGAATGACGTCACACATATAGTTATCAGAGATGGCATCATCTTGATGGCAGTCCGCCATGCTGTTGTTAGGTGCTATCAAGTCCATCCTGATGTTCAGAGCTCTCATGTTCAACAGAATGAAACACAGCCAGGTTCTGCACAGTCTTCCCCTCGTTACTTGTTTGCTATCACTGTTGTCAGTTCAGCTCCTTGAAGGTCTTTCTCTTTGTTGCTGACATTCTACTCCTTCACTTTCTGCAAGCAAGGTTGTGCCATCTGCGTAATGCAGATTGTTGATGAATCTTCCTCTTAATTATGATACCACATTCATCTTCATTTAGTCCAGATTCTTGAATGATTTGCTCAGCATGTAGGTTAAATAGTTATGAATATAGGGTACAGCTCTGATGCACACTGACAGGGTGCAATTTAAACTGTGCATTGCTACCTTGTTCTGTTCTGATAACTGCTTCTTGATTTATTTATAGGTTTCACATGAGCACTATTAAATGCACTAGGATTCCCATTCTTCTCAGTGTAATCCATAATTTTTTATGATCCATACAGTAAAATGCCTTTGCATAGTCAACAAAGCACAGATAAATTTCTTTCTGGTATTCTCGGCTTTCAGCCAAGATCTGTGTGACATAGGTAATTATATCCCTGGTGCTGCAGTCTCTTCTAAATTTAGCCTGAATTTTTAGTAGTCTTCTGTCAATGTACTGTGGCAGCCATTTTTAAATAATCTCCAGCAAGATTTTACTTGCATGTGACATGAAAGATATTATTTTATAATTTCCACATTCTGTTGGTTTACCTTTCCTGGGAATGGGGATAAATATTACTTTCTTCCTGTCGGTTGGTCAGGTAGTCAGCTGCCTTCCTAATTTGTTAGGACAGACAAGTAAGCATGCCCAGAAATGCATCTATTTCCTGAAACATCTCTGCATGATGCAGATGACACATCCTTGCTTGCTGAAAATGAAGAAAACTTGAAGCACTTACTGAAGAAGCTCAAAGACTACAGCCTTCAATATGGGTTACATTTCAATATGAAAAAAATAAAAATTCTCACAATTGGACCAATAGGTAACATGCTAGGGAAAAGATTGAGTTGTCAACTATCTTATTTTCCTTGAATCCACAATCAACATCTTTAGTACCAGGAGTCAAGAAAAAAAAAAGATATGTTGCACTGGGGAAATCTACTGTTAAGGGCTTCTCCAAATTGCTAAAGAGTATGAATTTCAGTTTAAAGACTAAGGTGCATCTGATCCAAGCGTTGGTATTTTCAGTTCCTTCCTATGCAACTGAAAGTTGGACAGTGAATACTGATGATAAAAGATGAATTTATGCCTTTGAATTATAATGTTGGTGAAGAGTATTGAATATACAATGAGCTGCCAAAAATCAAACAAATTTCTTTTGAAGATGTGTAACCAGATTGCTCCTTAAAAGCAAGGATAGTAAAAAAAAAAAAAATAAAAAAAAAGCAAGGATAGTAAAATTTTGTCTTACTCACTTTTAGCATATTTTCGGGAAAGAACAGTTCTTAGAGAGAGACAGTATGCTGGGAAGGTTAGAGGGTCAGCAAAGGAGAGGAAGACAGTAAAAAAAGCAAGGGCTGCGTGGGGTTGGCCATAGCTGTCTGACCTTTACCAGCTTCACAAAGGGAACTGTCACCTGATGTCAACAGCCTCAATAACACAAAGCCAATCCCCATGTGGCCCCCTGTGCTCCTGCAACATTTTCCTCTCACCCTAACAGCAATCTTACTGCTTTGTTGGGTCCAAAATTCTATTAGATAGCTCATAGAACCATACTGGGAAGTCAAAAGATTATAATCTTGGTTAGTAGCAGAATGCAGTCAGGATAGTTTCTGAAATATGCTTGTAGGTGCCTCGCCACTTAAAAGCCAGGGTTACAAAGCTCTCAGTACTGCCGATTATGACTGTCCAGCCCCCCATATTCCAACACACCCAGTTGTCCTACAAATTTAGGCAAAGACTCCTAGTTCTGGTTCCACAGGGTAGCAGTCCCAAAGTCTGCTCCATCTCATGACAGGCCTCTGATACTCTTCTGCTCCTCCTGTGGACCCTAGTCTGGCTGGCAAGAGAATCTCTGGTCCTGAAGGACCCACAACATTCTCATGCTGCTTCCTTGCTGGTGGTGAGATATCTTCTAATTCTGCTGCTGGATCTGCTCAATTTAATAGCGAGACTAGCCAATCCCCTTGTGGACTTTTGAGACTAGCCAATCCCCTTGTGCATTGATGAGATAAGCCAATCCCCTTGTGGATTGATGGGTCTAGCCAGTCCCCTTGTGGATAGGCTAACACACCCTATTTGCATATTCTTTCTTTCTTTCTTTCTTTTTTTAAACAATAAACCCTTGACACCACAAAGATCCTCAGTGGTAGGTTTGAGTATGACAAATCATACGGCTGGAGCAGACAGGGCAAGGTTCTGACCTGTAGTCAACTTGATGACACCTAACAACAACTACTTGATAAGCGCAATGGCCTTCTCAGGGACAAGTCCCTCCTGATAATATACCCCGAGTATGTGAGGTAAGCACAATGGCCTTCTCAGGGACAAGTCCCTCCTGATAATATACCCCGAGTATGTGAGGTAAGCACAATGGCCTTCTCAGGGACAAGTCCCTCCTGATAATATACCCCGAGTATGTGAGGCAAAGTCTCCCCATTCTTGCTTCTAAGGACCATTCTGGCTTTGCTTCTTTCAAGACAGAATTGTTTGTTCTTTGGTCATTCATAGTATTATCATTCTAACACCATTCTCTATTTATTCGATGGCATTATTTCTCTTCAGTCTTCTTTATTCATTGTCCCACTTTCATAGCTATATGGAAAAATACTATGGCTTGGGTTATGCACACCTTAATTTTTAATGCAAAATAATTACTTAGATTTACCAAATGCAATGAATAATTTTATTTTCTGGATGCTCCTTCCATGAGCAGTGACTGTGGCTCTAGGAATATTAAATCCTTGACAACTTCAGTCTTTTCTCCATTTATCATGATGTTGCATATTGGTCCAGTTGTGAGGATTTTTGGTTTCTTGATGTTCAGATATCACTCATACTGAAGGCTATGCTATTTAAGCTTCATTATTAAGTACTTCAAGTCTTTCTTTTCAGCAAGTAAAGTTGTGTTACTTGCGCGTCACAAGTCTTCCTCTAATCCTGATGCAGCAGTCTTAATTTATACACACACATACATACATACATACATATCCTAGCTTCTTAGGTTATTTTGTCAGCATATAGATTGAACAGATATGGCTAAAGAATACAACCATGATGTGTACTTTTTTGCAATTTTAAACCCTTAGTATCTCCTTGTTCTGTTCCAATGACTACATATATACAGGCTTGTGTACCGGTTCTGCATGTTGTTGTTGTTGTTGTTAAATGCCATAGAGTCATAGACGACCCATAACGATCTAAAGTCTTGAACACAAAACTTTTGTTTTTTCCCAAGTTCATAGAGTTTCCAGAGGCAAGAGTACATTTAAGCATGCTAGATTCCCTTTCTTTGGAATGCTATCCATAATGTGTTATGATCCATACAGTAAAATGCCTCTATGTAGTCAATGAAGAACACTTAAACATCGTACTAATATTCTCTGCAATGCTAATCCTTGACCCAACCCTCTCCTGAACCCAGCTTGAACTTCTCACCACTCTCTGTTGATATATTACTGTAACCACTTTGAAGTATCATCAGCAAGATTTTACTTGTGTGTGATGTTAATGATAGTGCTCAAAATCGCTGGGTGACAACCAGCCTCTTAAAAATCCTTTTCCAAAATCTTTACTCTCCAATCTGACTCTTCACTCTTGAGCTGGATGTGAGAATTCTGCTCAGCGCATGAAGCCTGCGAATTCTATCAGATGCTGACACCACCGTCTGTGAATCCTTGTGCTGGACGTTGCTGTCTCCCTTCTGGTTGCTCAGCTAGAGCTTCAGTTTGAAGCTTTTATTATGTGGCCAAGCTCAGGGCTAGTGTTAGGAAACAACTTCCGTTTTCTACCACTATTGCCTTCATACGACCGCATCAGTCTCTACTCTCTGCTCCTTGTGAAATCTCCCATTTCCAAGAAAAAAGATTCTACAGAATGTGAAAGTGTGAAGCAATATCATTAGTATAACATGCAAGCCAAATACTGTTGAGGATCATTTAAAAATGGCTAGAATATATTGACATAGAACTTCCCTATTAATTACATTCAAGCTGGATTTAGAAGAGGCTGTGGCAGGAGGGATATAATTGCAGATGTCAAATGGATCCTGGCTGAAAATAAAGAATATAGAGAAAATGTCTATTTGTGTTTTATTGATTATGCAAAGGCTTTGCCTGTGTGGATGATAACAAGTTGTGGCTAACACTGAAAAGAATGGAAATCTCAGAACATTTAAATGTGCTCAAGTGAAACTGATACCTAAACCAAGAGCTATTGTGTGAACAGAGAAAGGGAACACTAGATGGTTTAAAATTATGAAAGAAGTGTGTCAGGGTTCTATTCTCTGTCCATACCTATTGAATGTGTATGCTGAGTAAATTGTCTAAGAAATTGGACTCTCTGATGAAGAATGTGGCATCAGATCTAAGAAAGACTCATCAACAACCTGTGCTATGCAGATAACCCAGCCTTGCTTTCTCAAAGTAAAGAGGACTTGAAGTCTTTGCTACAGAAGATCAAAGAATACAGCCTTAAATATAGGTTACATTTTAACTTCAAGAAAACAAAAATTCAAAATAATAAAAAGAAAAAAAATCTCACCATTGGATCAATAGACAATATCATGATAGATGGAGAAAAGATTGAAACTGTCAACAACTTCATCTTACTTGGATCCACAATTAACACCCTTGGTATCAGCAGTCAGGACATGGATTACACTGGGAAAGCCCGTAGTCAAGAATCTCTCCAAATTATTGAGGGATGATTTCAGATTGAGGACTAAGTTGCACCTGATTCAGGCCCCAGTCTTTTCAATCACTTGCTGTTGTGCATCTGAGAGTTTAATAATTAATATGGATGGCAGAAGAATAATTGAGGCCTTTGAACTGGGGCATTGGGGAAGAGTACTGAATATACCATTGACTTCCAAAAGAACAAAAAGTTATATCTTGGAGAAGGTACACTCAGAATTCTCCTGAAGGCAAAGTTTCACCTTCCATACTTTGGGCATGTTGGTAGGAGAGGCTATTCCTTGGAGAGGGACATCAAGCTGGAGGGTTGACGAGAAAGAGAAAGCCCTTCAAGCAGGGATAGACACTGTGACTACAGCTGTAGGCTTGAGTACATCAGAGATAAAGGATAGCATAGGACAGGTCAAGGTGCAGATCTGTTGTTCACGGGGTTACTGTGGCTCGTACTCAATTCAACAGCACTTAACAACAATTACAGGGCACAGAGGAATAGAGGACATGGAGATTGGGAAGAAAGTGTTGTAGAATATCACTAGGGTGCTGTCCTAAGCCCTTTGCACATCTTGTTTCAGAAAGGAGCATACTTCTGGGTTCTTGAAAGATCTTTGCAAGACTTCCATAAGGCACTGTTCATTGTTGTCTGACTTCCCTCTTCCCATCGTTTTCCCCATCCTCCATACGTATCTTCTTTTTTTTTTCTTTTTTAGCAATTAAAAAATACTTTATTGCAACACACAGCAACTTGGATGAACTCTGCAGACATAATAATGAACACCTCACTGAAGAGTTAATTCTAACTCATGATGA
>NW_006399788.1:16011756-16080143 GCF_000299155.1 Elephantulus edwardii | reverse complement strand
TATCTTTTTTAATAACCACATATCATGTTTTGTTGTTTTTAGGGACCATTGAGTCAACTGTGATCCATAGTGAGCCTAAAAACAACAGATCTGGACCCCGCCCTGTCCTCAGCATCCCTGACACATGGGCCCTTTGCTGGAGCCACTGCCAATCCATCTCGTTGAGGCTCTTCTCTCTTTAGCCGACTTTCCTTCTGCCTTTCTAAAGCATGATGTCCCTTTCCAAGGTATAGCGTCTTCTAGAAACATGCCCAAACTATGAGACAAAATTTCACCATCGTTGCCTCTAAGGAACTTTCTCCCAAAAATATTTGTCCTTTTGACAGTCCATGGGATATTCAGTGCTATTCTCCAACACCAAAAACAAAAGCATCAGTTCTTCTTCTGTCATCCTTATTCATTGGCCAGCTGTCAGATGCATAGCGGACACTTCTCCTGTGAGGAGTTACTTCAGAGTCAGGCTGTGTCTCTGGGTCCATTTGCTCCATGGTCATGCATGTGGCCTTGCATTTGTGCCTTTTTGCCTTATCTGCTGACCGGCCTCCTGCCAGGAGAGGAGAGTTCTCCTTCAAAATCCAGCAATCCATAAGGTTCTCACTGGCCAATTTTTAAAAAATAGATCCTCACCCTCCATACTATCCTCAATGAGGAGACATCCTGCACCCAGACAGGCTTTGTAGCTCAGCAAACCACTCGTCAGGAGAACACCAGCTCCCTGTTCCCTAACTGGTCTCTGAGACCCCTCACTGGGCTTGGAAGAGGCATCTACTTTTCCTCTTCACTTCTTAGGAATTCCTTCAAATAATTTTTGTTTTACATTTTCGGTCTTTCTTCTTGAAAGTTAATAACATACTCCAGAAAAAGACACTTAATGGTCTTTCTCGAAGGGATGGGACTAGCTACTAGAATTCTGAAAACTGAGCTGGGGGAGAGGGTTGCGAGTCTCAGCAGTGCAGCATCTGGTGTGCTCATGTGACCATCCTGTTGCCTCTTGTATTACCTGTGCATCTGACTTTGTCTGGAGGCCCTCGTCCAAAGATTCTGTTTCATTTTCTCCCGGAAACACACTTCCTGATGATTGCTGTGTTCAGAGAAGAAGTGTTGGGTGGATGTGAACATCAAAGGGACTCTAACTGCTTTCAGATAACTTTCATCAGTCCTTACTGGCCTCTCTTCATCCACAATCCCATAGGCACATGTTATTATCCATGTATTTTCTCCACCGGCCAGACTCAACTGCCACATCAGTTACTACCTGTCTTCTACCTTCCTGCACCTCACCATTTTTCTGTTGTTTCATTCTCCTTGATATTGCGAGTTTACATATTTTTTATTTTTTTAATTACTGACCTTCAGTCTTGAATGGTTTTTTAGTTGAGAAAAAAAAACCCTAAAATTGAAATCAAGCCTTCCTTCTCGTCCAGAGTTTCCATTTTTATCTATCCCAACAATTTCCGGAGTTACTTGGCTTCAGTTCTCTGTTTAAATGGTTGACTGACTTATCACTGTTTATTTCTCTTTTTTTAAAGACATTTTTTATTTTTTATTGATTTACTTGCAAAATTCGTATATATTGTTTTTCACATCAGATCTCTTCCATTTCCTTTACCTACCCCCTCCCTCCACCCATCAAAGTGTGTGACCCTCTGATTCCCTGCTTTACTCTGTTACCACCATCTCACCCTTGGGTCCTCATACACGTTTTACTAATTATCTATTTCTATATTAATTGTTTTATAGAGTATTTATCCTTACGGGACTGAGTTAGTTCACTCAGCATAGCTCTCTATGGTCCCTCTCAGATTAGGTAGTGATTTACAAAATCATTGCTCCTGCATGCTACATAGTATTCCATTGTGAGAAGGTACCATAATTTCTCAATCCATTCAATTGTGGTTGGACTCCTGGGCTGTTTCCATGTTCTGGCGATGGTGATGGTGAATAATGTTGCTATGAGCTTATGTCGAAGTTTTAGTTTGTGTCTCAGTTCTCATTTTCTCAGGGTATATTCCAAGCAGTAGAATAGCTGAATCATATGGAATTTCTATATTGAGCTTTTTGAGGAAGCACCAAATTGCCTTCGAGAGTGGTTGTATCATATTATAATCCCACCAACAATGTATAAGAATTCCTATCTCACCACATCCTCTCAAAAATTTATTACTTGCTGTCCTGTTAAACTTTGCCACTGCTACTGGAGTGAGATGGTGTCTCATTGTAGTTTTGATTTTCATCTCTCTTATTGCCAGTAATTTTGAGCATTTCTTTATGTGTCTGTTTGCCATCCGAATATCTTCCTTTGTGAAAAGTCATTCCATGTCCTTTGCCCATTTTGTAATTGTGTTATCAGTCTTTTTCTTGTAGAGGTCCTGTAGGATTCTGTAAACTTTTGATATGGGACTCTTGTCTTAAATGGTATGGTTGTTGTTGTTGTTGTTGTTATGTGCCATTGAGTCATTTGCGACTCATAGCGACCCTATGTACAAGAGCCCTAAACGCCGTTCTATCCTGTGCCAACCTCGCCGTCTCAGACACACTCATTCCCACCACTCCACTCACAGAATCGATCCATCTCATCGAGGGTCTTCCTCTCCTGGGCCATCCGTCCATGCTCCCAAACATGATGTCCCTCTCCAAGGATCAGTCCCTCCTTGCAACATGCCGAAAGTATATCTTACGAAGCTTCAGAATCCTTAACTCCAGGGAACATTCTGGCTTCACCCTCTCCAGGACAAACCTGTTTGTTCTTCTAGTAGTCCAACACTCTTCTCCAGCACCACAGCTCAAAGGCATCAATTCTCTATCATCCCTATTCACTGTCCAACTCTCTGATGCATAGCACGTAATTGCAAAAACTATAGCCTGGATCAGGCACACATTAGTCTCCAACCTGACGTCCTTGCACTTCAGTACTCTTGAGAGGTCCCTCATAGCTGACTTTCCCAATGCAATTTGTCTCCTGATTTCCTGGCTGCTGTTACCAAGAATGTTGACTGTGGAAACAAGTAAATTAAAACTGCTAACTATCTGAATCTCTTCACCATCCATACTGATCCTGCCAATTGGCCCAGTGGTGAGAATCTTTGTTTGCTTGACATTGAGCTTCAATCCATATTGAAGACTGCAGTCCTTGACCTTCTGCAGCAAGCGCTTCAGGTCCTTCTCATTTTCAGTGAGCAGGGTTGTGTCATCTGCATAACACAGGTTGTTGATGATTCTTCCACCAATCCTGATGCCACATTCTTCCTTGTACCGCCCAGCGTCTCGGATGATCTGTTCTGCATATAGATTGAAAAGGTATGGGGACAAAATACATCCCTGACGGACCCCTTTCTTGATTTTGAGCCATCCAGTGTCTCCCTGCTCTGTTCTGATGACTGCCTCTTGGTCCAAGAATAGGTTTCACATAAGCACAATCAAATGCTCTGGGATTCCCATTTTTCTCAGAGTCAGCCATAGCTTGTTGTGATCCACACAGTCAAAAGCCTTTGCATAGTCAATGAAGCACAGATAGACATTCTTCTGGTATTCTCTGCTTTCTGCCAAGATCCATCTTACATTAGCTATAATATCCCTAGTACCGCAACCTCTTCTAAATCCAGCCTGCACATCTGGCAGTCATCTGTTGACATATTGTTCCAAACAGTTTTGGATAATTTTCAGCAGAATCTTGCTTGCATGTGATATCAATGATATTGTTTGATAATTTCCACACTCTGTTGGGTCACCTTTCTGGAATGGGAACAAATATCAATCTCTTCCAGTCAGTTGGCCAGCTGGCTGTCCTCCAGATTTCTTGGCACAACTTAGTGAGCACATCCAGGAAATGGTATTGCCAAATGGTTCCCCCCCCCCCCAGTCTGTCGGTTTTCTTTTTACTCTATTTGGAAAAATTTTTTATGTACACAGGGATTTAATCTTTAGAAGGTCTCATTTATCATTTTTAATCTCTCCAGATTGTACATTTCTGGCTGTATTTGGCAGTCTCTTTATACCATAGACTAGGTAAATCTAAGCTTGTCTCTGATGAACTTGATGGTTTTGGGCTTTACTTCTAGGTCTCTGATCCACCATGAGGTGATTTTTTTGCATGGTATGAGATGTGGATCCTGTTTCAGTTTTCTACAGGTGGAAGTCAGTTTTGCCAGCACCATTTGTTGAAGAAGTTGTCATTTCCCCATTTGATAGCTTTGATTTCCTTGTTGAATATCAGTTGACCATAGATATTGTTGTTGCTGTGTACCGTAGAGTTGGAATCAACCCATAGCTGACCCTCCAGTGGGTTTTTCAGAGGCAGTTAATCACATGGAAGGAAATTTCCCATCCTCCCATGGGGCAGCTGGTGGCCTTGAACCTCATGCCTTTGGATTTCAACTCAGCTTCTTGTCACTAGGCCACCAGAGCTGAGCTATTTCTGGGTTCTCAATTCTGTTCCATTGGTCTGTGTGCCTGTCATTGTTCCAGTACCATGCTGTTTTTGTTCCTACTGCTGTGTAGTAGGTTTTGAGATCAGGGAGTGCTATGCGTCCCACTTCAATTTTGTTCTTTAGAAGTACTTCGTTTATTTGGGATCTCTTTCCTCTCCAAATAAACTTGACAATTTCCCTTTATGAATTTGGTAGGATTTTGTTGAACATACAGATTGCTTTTTGTCGGATTGTCATTTTCACAATATTGAGTCTTTCTATCCATGAACAAGGGCACGTATTTTCATTTTTAGGTCTTTTATCATGACTCTTGCAGAAATGCTCTGTAGTTTTCTTTGTATAGGTCTTTTGTGTCTCTAGTCAGGTTCACTCCCAAGTATCTCCATTTGTGGTTGGCTATTGGCTATTGTAAATGGTATTGCTTCCTTGATTTTCTTCTCTGAGTTCTCTTTGTTACTGTAGAGGAATCCCACTGATTTTTTTTTTTATATTGATCTTCTATCCTGCCACTCTACTAAATTGGCCTACTAGCTCTAACAGTTTTTTTAAAGAGTCTTTGGGGTTTTCTGTGTACACTATTATATCCTCTGCATGTAGTGATAGTTTAACCATCTCTTTGACCTCATTGATCTGGATGTTTTTTATTTCCTTCTGTTATCGTATTGTCACAAGAACTTCTAACACAGTATTGAATAGAAACCACTGTGTTGTTTTTTTTTGTTTTATCTCTCCTATTGTCCCTATTCCCCAATTCTTTATTTGGATTTATTTTGTGGCTATATTTCTTCATTTGTAGAGAACTCATGTGGTTGTTGTACCCAGAGGTTTGGGATAGGTATGAGGAATTATGTCTTCTTGGCAAATAGAGCTTCAAGACAAATCTGTTTCCAATGCAAATGCCAGCCCTAAACCTTTGTTTTAATAATTCTGTAGCTAACTTTGTTTGTAGGTTGTTGTTGTTATGTGCCATTGAGTCAGAACCAATGAGCTTATCCTTTAAAGGGTTTTCAGAGACAGTAACTCTCCCAGGAGGAGATTGTCTACCCTTCTTCCATGGAGCAGCTAGTGGATTTGAACCCTGTGCCTTTCAGATTGTAGTGCAGCTTCTTATGTTTAGGCTATCAGTGCTCCCTGCTTGTAGATATTAGTGGTTAAACACTCACTTGTTAATCACAAAGTTGGTGGCTTGAAATTACCAACCACTCTTAGGGAGCTCTGGTGACCTAGTGGTAAGAAACTGTGCTGTAATCCCAAAGGCAAAAGGTTCAAGTTCATCAGCTGTTCTGCAGGAGAAGGATGGGTAATCTCCTCCTGTGTGATTAGCTGCCTCTGAAAACCTGCTGGAAGGTCAGCTATGGGTCAGTTCTGTCTTGAGGTTATGCAACAGCAGCAGCTGTGGGGAAAAGAATGTGGCAATTGGTCAAGATTACAGCCTTGTGGGTTGAAGCCCTAATGGGTCAGTTCTCCTGTGCTCTGTAGGACAGCTGTGGTTTGGAGTTAGCACGCTGGCACTGGATCTGGGTTTGGTTTGGGCATGGTACCAATTGCCTATTTATTAAGGATCCCTGTTGGTATGGTGGGTTCATATTGGGCTGTTAATTGAACGGTTGGTAGTTTAAACTCACCAGCTGCTCTGGGGAGAGAGTTGTCTGCTCCTGTAAAGATTTATAGTCCCAGAAATTTGTTAGAGGGTTGAAATTAAAAATGGTAGGGTTGTTTTTGTAAATTTCATTATTTACCTGCTTTGTGGTCTTTGCTAATATACGTGTTTTGAATCTTGGCCCCTTCCTTGTAAAACAGATGCTGTAATTTCTCCCTTAGAAAATTGTTGTGAGATTGATACTAGCCATACTTGCCTAACATACTACTTCCTTTCCCCAAAGTTTTCCTTTTCTTTCTTTTCCAACTGAATGTAAATAATGCTTTGCCTGTTGTCCCAGGAACCCAAGCCTGCAAAGGCAGAACCACAACCTTCACACCTGAGAAAAGCAGAGGTGGATGCAAGCTTTGAACCCAGGCTCACTGTTTCTCTGGGAGTTTGGAAGCCCAAGAGCCTTGCCTCGTCCTCTGCCTGTCATGACCGTGACAGTAGGTAATGTCAGCAGGCGCCTTTCAAGGCTTGCTGGTTCTCACATTTTCTAACTCAGCGAAGATCAGCTCTGAGACAAGAGATGACCTTCTCTGTGGGGCTCCAGCTGGCGAGGGTACGTGATTTGAAGCAGTAACTTCAGGGAGAAAAGATAAGGGACAGTCACCTTTCACCTCAATAAAAGAACATTCATGCTCCAGTGCCTTTCAGTGAATAACCACCTTGACATTTTGTATGATGGGACTTGTTCACGATCAAATGTGCCGCAGCCTTCTGAATGAAAAAGGGCCAAGCGTCAGACAGGCTCCCTCCTCCCGTCTCCACAAAGGTGGGTTATGAATGAAGAACCCGCAGGCTCAGGGACAGTGAGAGCTACAGGGAGGTGCCCAGAAAAACCCACCTTGTGTGAGTGGGTGCCTGTGGAAAGAAATTTTTAAAAGCCCATCTTAGGAGTGTCTACAAATGTCTGCAGCTCCCACGTGGTTCTCTATACTGAAGGAGAATAGAAGACAAAGATCTGGTTAAATAAAATTATAATCTGCCAGGAACCTGGTGGCAGCACAGGTAGGCACATGGCTGCTATATGTGAGGCTGAGGAGTTGGCCCTTATCTGCCTCTGTGGTGGAAACCCTGGTGATCTGTCCCCATAAACATCATGGGATTGCTGAGTTCTACTTGAAGGCTTCCCACAGTGGTGGGTGGGGGTGGGGGGGGGTGTTGCTGTTCTGTGCCATCAAGTTGCCTGCCATCAAGTGACCCTTGTGCACAACAGCTCTGAACCCTGCCCTGTCCTGGGCCTGTCTCACTGTCTCTGACACACCTACCTCCATTACCCCAGTCACTGTCAGTCCATGTCCTCCAGGGTCTCCCTCTTGTGTGCTGACCCTCCCCTCTTCTCTCTCTCTTTATATCCATGTGTGCGGACAGGGAAAGATTTTCATGTTAAGCTGCATTGAGCGGACAACAAGCAATGCGAACAGTATGACCTTCTTAGGTAAAAGTGCTCATTTGTGTGTGTACTGATGTGCAGAAAAGTGGGAGGATGCTCATTGCAAGTTCACACCACGGTTGTTGGATGGTGGGACTTCAGGTAATATTGTTTTGCTGTATCATTTCAATTAGGTATAAAGAAAATTATATAATTGTTAGAACAAAAAAAATCCAAAACAAAATTTTTATTTAAATAAAAAGACAGTTGACTCTGCCTCCTTTGCATTCTCTCAACGAAACCATCCTTGCCTACTGGCTCCATTCACGAACCCTGGGCGATGGTTTCAGGCCTTTCCTCACCAGCTGTCATGGAGATGAGGTGAAACAAAGAAAGCAAACACGTGTTGCCCAGTGCCTGTTAGCTCCGTCTTTAAAAAAGTCTGATTGGAGACTGTTTCACCCTACAAAGGAACCATGAGGCAGGGTGGAATGAGAAAGCCTGAGTCACTGACTTTCCTTTGAAACCTAAATTTATCAGGGCTGCGGCCACTCTGGGCATTCTTTTCGAGTGACTGTCGATGATCCATTGACATTTAACAATAGTACAGACTGAGAAGAGAACACGGTGGTCCATCTGCGGCTGTAGGATCAGAGAACCAGCTTCATTTCATCAAACTGGGGAGGGTTCTGTTCATCTTTAGACTCACCAGGGACCATGTAAACTAACGTGAAGATCCTAATGCAGAGCCCAGCATAGGTGGGGCTCAACAAGGTCAACTCCCTTCTCCTGGGGAAGGGTATTCTAGGCAGAGGGAGTGGCTCTTGTAGAGATGAAAGCAGATGATACTGCACCTCTGGTAATGGCAGTGAAGTGAGACTGCAGAAAACCAGCCCTCTTGCTACATTTTCACAGGACGTACTTGATTATCTGTATTAGTTAGAATCAGGTCTACAAACTTCGTTTTTGGAACTGCCTCTACAATGCCAGTGTACTGCTTGGCACATACTGCTCGTATGACTCTAAGACGGAGCTAACGTGGCATGTTCTCGCCCTCCTCGGTGAGACCTTCCAGGTGCATACAGACACAGCTTACACAGCACATCAGCGGTGCACACTGATGGATGTGGATTGGAGGATGCATCGGTAAGCCCCAGAATTAAGGATATATTTAAATAACACACACACACACACACACACACACACACACACCCCGCCCCAGTGACCTACCAGTAAGGAGCTGCACTGTAATCTCAAAGGTACATGGTTTGAATCTACCAGGTGCTCCAGGGAAGGAAGCTGGGCAGTCTCCTCCCATGTGATTTATTGCTGCTGAAAACCCGCTGGAGGGTCAGCTACAGTTGGTTCCGACTAGACAGCACCCTTAACAACACTGCAATCTCAGCTAGTACGAGTGCTTGGTTCTTCAAAAACATGAATAATTTGGAATCCTAGACTGGCCTAGTGGTAAGGAGATGCACTGTAAGCCTAAAATACAGCAGTTCAAATTCACCAGCTGCTCCACAGGAGAAAGATGGACAATCTCCTGTGAAATTTGCTATCTCTGAAAACCCAGTGGTGGGTCAGCTATGGGTCAGTTCTGACCTCAATGATACTTAACAGCAATAGCCTTCCTTGAGAGAGCTTTCTAAGGACTTTCATTGTCTGGAGGGTCAATGAGTGAGTCTTTGTGTGACTCAAAACAGAGAACAACTAGAGCCTAGAAGCTCTCAGAATACCCAAGATACTGTTCTTTTGAAAAAGGGCTTCTAGCAAAAACTCAGGACGCTAGCAAAAAAAATTGAGTCTATCGTCAGTGGATAAAGATCACAGTGAAACAACCAAAAAAATCCAAACTCATTGAATCAATTCAGAGTCACAGTGACCCTACCAGACAAGGCAGAATTGTCCCCACAGGGTAAGTTCACAAAAGCAGACACGGCCACTTCTTTGTCCCATGGGGAACCTGGGGTGAGTTCGAACTGCTGATTTTTCAGTTGGCAGCACTGCACCAGGGCTCCTTCTCTCTTGGAAAACACTGCACTTGTGGGTATTAATGATAATAGCCATTTTATCTATAGCATTTTCTATGTCATCCAGGCCCTGATACTGTGGAAACCTTGCTGTCATCTAGTTGATTCAGACTCAGCATCTTCAACTACTCGACAAGGCAGGTTCTCTGGCCATTTATTTCCATTTTATAGCTGAGGAAACTGCAGAGGTAAGGAGTTCCGCTGTCAAAGGCTGAACATTCAGAGCAAAACAATTCTATTTGAGTAGGCACATGTGCATACAGTCTATGGCACAGTGTCCATGGTTCTCAAGCATGGCTGCATTTGATCTTCACCATGACACCGAGACCGGTACTTCTCTCCTCTTACCAGCGGGGAATTGGAAGCTAAAAAGGCTGGGGATTTGCACAGAGTGTCAC
This sequence comes from Elephantulus edwardii, assembly GCF_000299155.1. Lineage (NCBI taxonomy): Eukaryota > Metazoa > Chordata > Mammalia > Macroscelidea > Macroscelididae > Elephantulus > Elephantulus edwardii. Next base: position 16,070,268 of record NW_006399788.1, on the reverse strand, counting down.
AGTGGAAGAGCTAAATCCCAGGATCAGAACCCAGATGTTAAGCTCTTTGCAAAAATTCTAGGGTTCTTGGATGATAATCTTAAAAAAAAAAAAAAAAGAGAATCTGTTGACAAAGAAAACTTGGAATTTGAAAGATGTTTTCATCGAATAAGGCGTTGGCTCTTAAGTTTTGTTTCTTAGCTTTGTTTTCTTGGGTAGTATAAAAGTGGTCTATTCATTCTCTAATTTGGAAAAAAAAAATGAACTCCATGTGGTGATAATGCATTTTAAACATATCTAATTTGAATTTTTTTTTGGTACTCTTGAGCGATTTAGTAAAAGTTGAACTAAAAAGACAGCTATTTGACAGTGCTTGCAGGGGTTGCAAAGGATTTATTCTCTAGAGATCAAACACCACACGTGAGAGCTTTAAAGCTTTCATGCCACAGCTGGTGGGACCATGCCCAACTGATCTTCACTATTTTCCCTGGGAGGTAAGGCCTGCCAGGTGGTGGAAGCACCAAACATCACAGACCCTGGGAAAAGCCCTTGGCAATCACAAGAGAGAATATGTCTCTGCTGAAGCTGAAGCTTCTAGTAGCCGAAAAGCTTAAGGAGCTCTGACACTCAGTGAAGCTTTGTGACTTCTGCAGCTTTGCACGAGCCTATGAGAGAATGAAACTCCAAGCAACGATGAGGCCCAACTAGATGTGAAGATCTGTACTCAATGATGATGGATGACCATTTATAAGTTTGTAAATTCTTGGGTAACTTTAAAATCTTCCTCTAAATTATCATCTTGGAAGAAGTGCAACCTGCGTGCTCCTGAGAGGGTGGGATCAGAGGCTGTGTCTCACCCACTTTGCGTATGTTGTCTGGAGGGGCCAGTCCTTGAAGAGGACATCAACCTGGGAGGAGAGGAAGACCCTCACGGAGATGGACTGACGTAGGGATGAATCGATGGACTTGAGCACAGTGGATTGTGAGGAAGGCAGAGGGCCAGGCAAGGTTTTGATCTGTTGTGTACGGGGCTGCTATGAATGTGAGTCAATTGAAGGTAGTCAAGAAATCATTATCATTCAAGCATCACCTTTTCAAAGATGATTTGGTAAATCGTCATCTTTTCAAATAAGCCCTTCATGTGAGTGACCTCTTCCTTGTACATTACATATTTTCATCCATTAGGTGCGTGGATGAACGAGAAAATGGGGGCTCAGAGACACGGTGCCAGCCAGGACCACACAGCAGGTGGGATGTGAGTCCCAAACAGTGTTCTATAACCAAACACACACTCCCTTCAGTCACCAGTGCAGTGTTAAAGTAATAGTTTCACTCTCCCATGGAAGAAAATGTATGATGGAGAAGTGGCCAAATTTTCTAAACTACATCCACAAGCAGTCTTTGTGGTTCCCAGGGAGGGCAGTTCCATTTACCATGTAACAGTTAATGAAATGGCAAAGAGCACTAAAGAGGAAATAAACAGTGTCATAGTTCAGAGACTCAAACCTGTACACTGATGGCAAATGTCACTGCATATAGAGGAAGCAGGGAAAAACCCTCATATGATCCTCTTTGTATGCTGGAGACTGAACTTTTTATTTTTCAATCCTTTTAGGAAAATCAATTCCATTTAATAAACCTCTGCACCACAGAAGCAACGAGGCCCCAGATTAAGTCGTGACCTTAAGAACAGACCCTCTCCTGACTGAGGGTCCTTTGTAGACCACCTCACAGTTTCACAGCATGTTCCATAAAACGAACCCTTGAAAAGGCCAACTGTTTTCCTATCAGAATTGTGCCTGTTTCCCCTTTATTTAAAAAAAAAAATTCACAGGAGCAGAGTACTTACCTTTATCCATTTAAAAACAAACCAAAAGCCGTCTGAGAGAATGAAATGCAGGGAGAGCTGTGGAAGGAAACCCTGACGTGGCACCACACAGCCTCAGACACTCGTGTGTCAGCTCTGCCAGCCCAGGACACACAAAGGGAGCGAAGGCGGCCCCTGGCACCCCACCCACCGCCTACGCTGTTTTGCCCTTGTCAGGTGTGTGGGAAGCAGAGACAATAAAAATGGTTTTTTTACATAAAAAAGTGTGAAACAAAGGATGTCTGTAATGGCTTGTCATCGATGTCAGGCTCCCTAATGGGAAGGGCCTGGCGGAGGCTGCAATCAAGCTTAACACACAAACCCAAAGCTTCAGTTCCTCTCCCCCTGCAGCCTGACGCTGAAACTTCAAAACAACGGCACAGTCACCAGGGTGACTGCCAGTAAAACAAAAGCTGGCTGTCTGAACTTGTGCTCAGTCGTACGTGGTTGTGCTCTAAGGCAAACATTAACCTGACGGTTCTCCTGTGCTGCCGGCCCACTTCCCTTCAGTTCAGAATGCACCTGATGTTGGCACAGAACCAGGCGGTGGTCACCTCAGTGACAAGAACACACCGACAACTCCCACGTTCTTCAAATCACTTCTTTTATTCTATGAATTATGGTGTACATATGAGTTGATTTACTGACTTTTGCCGCTGTGCTGGAGTCAAAAGTCAGACACCGGCAGGCTTCGAGTATATTACAATAACTTGATAAATAATGTCTCAGGAAAGGAAGTGACTTCTTGAGAAGAGGTGGAAGAGGGTGGCGCAGAGGCCTGGTCAGCAGATGTCCACCTGCCCAGGAAAGCAGAAATCTCGTCTCTGCATCTGCAGAATGCCGGCCCCACTCTTGCAGGGGACAGGGTCAGATGCAGCCTCTCCACCAGGTCCTGAAGGAATCCTGAACCTCTATTATCTGCACAAGGATAACTGCGCACAGGGGACCAGAGTGGCCATTAATTTATCAGCGTTTTCACCATGTATGGTCCGTGTAACCTGTAGCCAATCTTTCTGTAGTAATTCCTGGTGCCGACCCCTGTGAAGAAGCAGAAAAACAAAAGTTAAAAGGAGTGTCTAAGCATCGTAACTTTAGCAACTCTCCAAAGTCTCCAACTTCCGTAACAGCCTTACACACATACACAGCCTTCACCCCCTCTGAGTCACAGACCAAATTCCATTTCAGATAGAATCACATTTTAATAAGTTTGGGAAATTCTATTACTTCAAACTCAAGCCGTATTAAAGTGGAGAAACTGCTGTATGGAGAGAAATAAATTTCTTTTCTTGAGTTCTAACATAAACTCAGGGTATTTGACACACAGATTTAGAGAGGATGGCAAAATGTGCATGCTATGCATTTCCAAGCCCGGAAATTTACAATCGTGTTGGCACCGTGAAGGACTGCTTCTGATATTACAGGTGAATGGAAAAAGACCTGGACTTAATGTGGGACATGCCAACACTCCAGCTGAAGCCACACAATAAAGTGATTTCCCACAAGTTTGAAAGAGAAAAGAAGTACAGGAAAATGCGTTTAGACAGCTGCTAGCATCAAAGATGTGTGGAACGGAAAGGAACCTGCGCTCTCGAGTCACTGTTTCAGCAAAATATCACCAAGCTCATTAAATTAATGCTACTTCATTGGAGGAAGACTCATTCACCACCTGCATTATCCAGGTGACAGAACACGGCTTGCAGAAAGTGAAGAGAACCTGAAACGCTTCCTTGCCTTCAGTATAGACTGTGTCCCACTATCAAGAAAACACAAATCCTCACGACCAGACCATCTGATAGATGCAGAAAAAAAGTGAAGTTGTCAATGATTTCCTTTTCCTTCGATCTACATTCAATATCCTTGGTAGTGGCAGACAAGAAATCAAAAGATGTGCTGCCCGGGGAACTGCGCTGTAGAGGACTTCTCTAGAGTGCTACAGAACAAGGATGCCAGTTTAATGATGAACGTGTGCCACATCCAAGCCATGGCTTTTCCCAATGGCTTCCTATGCATCTGGAAGTGGGGCAATGAATAAATAAAAAGGAAGAAGAGTTGCTGCCTTTGATCTGTGATGTTGGAGAAGAGTACTGGATATCCCACAGACTGCCAAAAGAACAAACAAGTCTGTCGTGAAGGACATATAACCAAAGTGCTCTTCAGACAAGGATGGGGAAACTCCATCTCACATCCTTCAGGCTTGTTGTTGGGAGAGAACAGTCCTTGGAGAGAGACATGATGTTGTGAAAGGGGGAGAGTCAGAGAAAGAAAGAGCCTCGACAAGACAGACTGACATGGTGACTAACAATGGCTTGAGTGTATCAGAGATCATGGGAACGGAGCAGGATAGCATAAGGTTCAGATGTGTTCACTGGGTTGCTGTGAGTCATATTTGACTCGATGGCACCTAACAACAACAAAATCAAATACATCTGATTCTGGCTTGTGGAGACCCTGCTTCTGAGGCTGTAAATCTTTATGGGAGGAGACTATCCATAGAAGGAGGCTGACCATCTTTCTCTGGAGCAGCTGGTGGACTCAAACCACTGACCTCTGATTAGCAGCCTGACATAAAACACACTGTCCCACCAGGGTTGATCTCCCTCACCCACTAAAAGGGACCTGATCCAAAACTGGGTGAAGGGCTTTGAATAAACATTTCCCCAAAGAAGATATAAAATGGGCAATAGGCACATGAAAAGTTGCTCAATATCATTACTCAAGCGCACTACTTTCTGGTGGAATCAAGTCACAGCTTCCCCGAGCCCCTAAGCAGGTTTCTGGAGGCTGTAAACCGCCTGGAGGACACTCTGCCCAATTGGCTCCCCAGGGGCTGATGGTGGGTTCGAAGTGCCAGGAAAATGCAAACAACTTGGGTTAGCAGAGCAATCGCCTATGGATTCCACTACCAGATCAAAACCACAGTGAGGGGTCACCTCAATGCCACTAGAAAGATTATGATTAAAAAAAAAAACTCACAGAAAGTAATAGGTATGATTTGTGAGGATATGGGGAAAATGAATCCTCATCCACTGCAGTTTGGAAATTCTTTAAAAAAGTTAGATCTAGAAGGCTATGACCCAGCAACCTAAAACCTAGGTTACATACTCAAAAAGTGAAAACAGTCAGGCAAGTAGAAACCTGTACCCCACGTCCATAGCAGCACTATTCACAATAGCCAAAAGCTAGAAACAATGGAAATGTCCACTAAAAGGTGAGTGGATCAACAAAATACAACATAAACATAGAATGTACAATTACTCAGTCACAAAGAGAAATGTTCTGATGAATGTCATCACTTACTGGAAATGGCTCAGCACATGGCTGGGTGCAACCATGCAAATGTGAGGTGTTTGTGGTCCAATCAACGGGATGGGGCAGCTTGCTAATAATGTAAAATGTCACTCTGGGTGGGGCCACCGAAATAAGATGTGTAGGGACTGGGCAGAAAAGAGAATCTCAATACTATTTAAAAAAAAAAGGGAAACTAGATCTTCAACAAATAGTGCTGGCAAAACTGGACATCTGCCTGTAAAAAATGGAAACAGGATCCACAACGCACACGACACACACACACACACACACCCACACCCCACCTCAAGGTGGGTCAGAGACCTAGAGGCAAAGCCCCAAACCATAAAGACCCTAACAGACAAAATGAGAACTTAGAAGGCCTAGCCTATGGCACAAGTAGGCTTGCAAATACAACGAGAAATGCACAATCAGGAGAGGATAAAATCGATGAATGGAGCCTTCTAAAATTAAATCCCTCTGTGTATCAAAAACTTTTTCCAATAGGATGAAAAAAAAAAAGATTAGAAAAAAAATTTGGCAATGCTATCTCAGACAAGGGTTTCATAATGAAAGTTTACAGAATACTACAGAGATTCTACACGAAAAAGACTGACAACTCTGTTGTAGAATGGGCAAATGATATGGAAAGACTTCTCACAAAGGAAGACATTCAAATGGCCAATAGATACATGAAAAAAAATGCTCTAAACCACTAGCAGTCAGAGAGATGTAAAAAATAAAAAGAGAGATTCCATCTCACATAAGTAACAGTAGGAAAGTTTAACAGGACAGCAAGCAATACATATTGGAGATGATGTGGAGAGACTGGAACTCTCATACCTCACTGGTGGAACGATAAAATGGTACGACCACACCACAAGACAGTCTGGCGTTATGTCAAAAAGCTGAACATAGAAATCCCATATGACTCAGCTATTCTATCGCTAGGAATAAACCCAACGAAATGAGAACTGAGACACGAATGAAAATATGTGCACCTAGAGGAAGTATGTTCCTAGCAGTGCTATTCACAAGAGCATGAAAATGGGAAACACCAAAATTCCCATCAACAAACAAATGGACTGAAATATCATGGTACATTCACAAAATGGAATACTATGCAGCACTAAGGAACAATGGTTTAATAAAATACTGTGTAACATGGGAGAGGCTGGAGAGCATTATGCTCAGTGAATTAACTCAGTCTCGTTAGGACAAATACTTTGTAAGTCCTTTGTTGTAAAAATAGAAGGATAACCAGTAAGATGTGTATAAATATCCAGAAGGGGAAGAGAAAAAGGAAAAGGGGCAAAAAAGGGGAAGTCTGGAAATCACTAGGATAGTTGGGTTTAGTGGGCAGATGGTGAAGGAATAGGAAAGATTCAATGCATACTCAAAAAGAGGGAGTAATAAGCATAGATCAACAGTAATTAAAGTACAATGTGTATGATGAATGAGTGTATGAAACAATGCAAATGAAAGACTGTATAAAACAATGTACATGAATGAAAATACAATGTAAATACAAATTTAAAAAAATGTTAAATAAAAAAGGAGAGAAACTAAAGAGTGCAGCACATTCTTTGAACGGTAGGTTTCTGCATGAACTAGAGACAGACAGTGCATGATGGTAATGGTGGCAGGGACTCAGAGGTCAGTGAAAGATGGGCGTGTGGGCTCCCAGCCCAGAGAGGTGGCTCTGTCTCTCAACCCACAAAGATAGAACATCTTCAGGCTTCCTGGAACCAGAGGGGTGGCAACTAATTGAAAGAGCTAAAGAAGCTTTACAACACTGAACTGAGCAGGTTAGGGGCCAAGGCCAAGAGGCTGAGAGAGAGGTCTGTCTGTGAGCACACACCAGAGAAGAGGCTTGTCCCAACTATACTGAATCCTTAGTGTTCTAATTTGTAACCTGTTTATTTCCTAAGAAACCTCGTAATTGTGAGTATTGCCTGTGGATTTTGTGTGGCCATTACAATAAATTATCAAGTCCAGGACAATTAACGAGTACACTGGGAAGGATGACAGGTATCAGAATTGTTAAAAGCTGTGAAGTGTGGGGGACATCTGACCTTTCCTAATTCACTTTGTGATGTTAATGGGGAATTCCCCCCTTTACCCCTTTGGGGTAATGAGGGTAGGAATGTCAGAGACAGTGAGATTGGCACAGGACAGAGCAGGGCTTAGGGCTGTTGCACATAGGGTCGCTATGAGTCGCAGGTGACTCGACAGCACATAGCAACAACAAACCCCTCAAGTTAGCCTGATCTATACTGCCTCCCCTGTGTCAGCCACACAGGGTTGATTTTTTTTACAATAAATTTTATCCCCCTCCCCCCGTTTTTAATATTGTGAGTTTAATGCAAGTTTACAGAGGTTTACAGAGAGGTTGCGTCTTCATTATTGTTGCACATTTTCCTCCCTTGTCCCTTCTACAGTCCACTTTGCAGTGCACTTCTTTTCCAGATTTTTAATTGTCATACATGTAATGCCCAATCATACATCATTCCTTTCAGTCCTTCCTTCATCTGTTCCAATACAGTGTTCATTATCTATCCACTCTTTCCCTGCTCTCCCTCCCCATGTGTCAGTCCTATTTATAATAGCAGCATTGTGCCATATTTGTCCTTCTGTAACTGAGATATTTCACTCATCATACATCTTCCAGGCTCACATATGTTGTGCTGTGTTTGATAAAGTCATTTTTTTTCAATACTGCGTAATTTTCTGTTGTGTGAATGTACCAGTTTCCTATCCGTTCGTTTGTTCATGGGCAACTGGGCTGTTTCCAATCCTTTGCTATTGTGAATAACAGCAATAAACATGGGTGTGTATACCTCTGTTTGAGTTGTGGCTCTGGTTTCTTTAGAGTACATTCCCAGTAGTGGGATAGCTGGGTCAGATGGTATTTCTATTTCCAAGTTTTTGAGAAAGCACCAGACGACCTTGCATGTGACTGTATCATTGTACATTCCCACCAGCAGTGAATAAGAGTTCTAATCTTTCCCCAACCTCATCAGCACTTGCTGTCTGCTGGCCTGGCAAACTTTGCTATTGTTGCTGGGATGAGATAACAGCTCACAGCTGTTTTGGTTTGCATCTCTCTGGTAGCTAGAAATTTTGAACACTTGTTCATGTATTTGTTAGCCATCTGAATGTCTTCTTTGGTGAATTATCCATTCATATCTTGTGAGTGGGTTGTTTACCTTTTTATTGTTAAGGTACTAGAGTACTCTATAAATTTTAGGTATAAGGCCTTTATCAGGTATGTCACTGCCAAATATTTTTTCCAGTCTATGGGCTTCCTTTTTACCCTTTTGGAGAAGCAAAGCAGCAGGATATAAGATCAACATACAAAAATCAGCCGGATTTCACTATAATAACAAAGAGAACATAGAAAAGGCGCCAAGAAAAACAGTATCAATTACAATAAGTAATTACAAGATTAAAAACTTGGGAATAAAATGTAACTAGAGACACAATGACCTATGCAAAGAAAATTTTAAAACATTACCACAAGACATAAAAAGAGACCTGGAGAAATGGAAGAATATATCATGCTCATAGATGTTGTTATGTGCCGTCAAGTGGCTATGACTCAAAGCAACTCTAAGTACAACAGCTAGGAACCCTGCCCTATCCTGAGCCAATCTCACTGTCCCTCATACACCTGTCCCCATTTCCCTAGTTACGGTGTCAATCCATCTCATCCAAGGTCTTCCCTTCACCCTTTCAAGCATGATGTCCTTCTCCAAGGACCTGTCTCTTCAGGCGACAAGTAAGATGGAGCTTAAAAATCCTTGTCTCCAAGGAGCAACTTGGTTTCACCCTCTCCAGGTGAGACCTCTCTATTTTCTTAGCAGTCCATGGTTTGCTCAATATCCTTCGCCAGCACCACAGCTTAAAGGCATCAATTCTTCTGTCATCCTTATTCATTATCTAGTTCTCTGATAAATAACAAGAAATTGCGAACAGCATAGCCTGGATCAGGTGCATCTTAGTCTCTAGACAGATATCTTTGCTCTTCAGAGGTCTCTGATAGCAGATTTTCCCAGAGCAATTGATCTTTTGATTTCCTGACTGCTAGTCCAAGAGTACAGATTGTGGAAACAAGCATGCTGAATTTAAATTATTAACAACTTCAATCTCATCTCCATTTATCATGATGATTCTGCCTGTTGGCCAGGTGATGAGCATCTGTGTGTTTGTGTTTTATGCTGAGCTTCACTCCATATTGAAGACTGCAGTCCTTGACCTCCTGCAGCAAATGCTTCAGGTCCTCCTCATTCTCAGCAAGGAAGGTTATATCATCTGCATAATGCAGGTTTTTGGATGAGTCTTCATCCAATTCTGATGCCACATTCTTCCTCATGAAGACCTACTTCCTGAATTATCTGTTCTGCATATAGACTGAAAAGGCATGGAAACAGACTGCATCTTCCTTGCTCTGTTCTGACAGCAGTCCAAGTATAGGTTTGGGATGAGCACAATCAAGTGTTCTGGGATTCCCATTCTTTTCTAGGTTAGCCGTCATTTGTTTGATCCATGCAGTCCCACGGATAGCAAGACTCAATATCGTGAAAATGACAATTCTACCAAAGGCAATCTCTAAGTTCATTGTAATCCCAATACAGATACAAATTCCATTCTTCAATGAGATGGAAAAAGCAATTCCCAATCTTGTCTGGTGTGGAAAGAGACCCCAAATAAGCAAAGCACTACTAAAAAAGAGAAATGAGGTAGGAGGCACTACACCCTCTGATTTTTAATCCTATCGTACAGCTGTGGTGGTCAAGATAGCACAGTACTGGTACCACAACAGACACACAGATCAATGGAATAGAACCTAGCTATCAACTCATCTATCTATGGTGAACAGATTTTTTTACCACGGGAGACAAAAGCAGTTCATTAGGGAAATGACAGCCTCTTAAACAAATGGTGCTGGCAAACTATATGCAGAAAACTTAAGTAAGACCCACACCTCATATCATACATAAAAACCAATGCAAGCTGGCTCAAAGATCTAGGAGTAAACCTAATGACTATAAAATTTATCAGGGAAAAGCTAGGAACAACTCTAGAAGTCCTAATCTATAGCATGAACAGACTTTCCAAGCATAGTGAGAAATCTACAACAAGGAGAGAATAAACCTTCTAAATAACAAATCCTGATGCACAACAAAAAACTTCTACAATGAACTTTGGAAACATTATACCGAATGGGAAGTCCATCATGAAAGGATAAATAATGTATGATTCTACTTATGTGCATTGATATGAAGCCTTTTAGTGGTTCCTCTTCCAAGGGCGGGAGAGAGAAGAGGGGGAACAATACTGCTTAGGACCACTAGTGTCTGTTAATGGTGCCAGAAGAATTTGGAAAGGACAGAGGAAAAGGCTATATAATAACATGATGAACATCATCAGTGTCACTGAACTGTCCAAAAATGTTGAACTAGCAACTCTTTCATTACATATATTTCATCACAGCTTAAAAAAAAAAATCCACCCCTGGAAAAGGCCTATATATTACTTGTGCTTGAGACTCACTAGTCTAAGTAACTCAACTCTTTCATTGCTGCTGGGTTAGAACCAACTCATAGAATGCCCATCTTTCTCCATTGCAGTATCTGGTGGACTCAAACCTTTGGGCCAGCAGGCCAACTTCTTGCTCACAAGGCCACCAGAGTTCCCTATTATAAGTAACACCTTTAAAATAAAACGTGACTTGAGCTGATAAGAGAAGGCAAGGCTTACCAGGGTAGAATCTAGTAGTGTTAACAGAATGAGCTCTGTTAGATGTGGGTCTGTGTCTTGAATCGTGCATTTCATAGGTCTGTGGTCTGGGCAGCAATTACTTACTTCCTGAGTCTCCACTATCATAAGGATGTTGAGGACAGAAAGGACAGTTTAAGAGATGTAGCTAGTTCAAAGCCTGGAGAAGGCTAAGCCTTCAGAGCACTGGCAGTTGCTCTGTTGGTATTATTTTAAAGCTGTTCACAATCTGGGAACTAACTGTTCATGTTTCCAGCTTCATCTCTTGCTGTTCTCTTAAATGCTAGGCTTACTTAGCCTTTGTGAGTTTCTCATTTTCCTAAGTTCCCTGAGTGTGTCAAAATTCTTCTAGCTCCTGCATATTGCTCACTGTTTCCTCTGCTTGAGACACCAAAGTCCATCCTCGGCCTCCTCTGCTTGGCCAACTGCTGGTCAGTCATTAGGTCCCAGGATAAATATTACTACCTCTGGAAAGCATCCTTGACCTCTCAACTCCTGGTTAGTCCACACATTCTTTATGACTCTGGAGCACAGTTCTCATATAATGAATTCTATTTCTCTCTCTCCCCCAGGATGTAAGCTCTATTTGTCTTGTTCATCACTGTGTTCAGTGATTAGTTCTGTGCCTAATTAGCATTGAATAAATAAATGAAACCAAAAGCATGAAGTTTTCATATGAAATCAAATAATTGTTGGCTTTTCAAATCTAACCTAATTTTTTAGCTCATACAATTACTGTTTATGGATAGGATTTTCTGCTGTGTTTGTTTCCTTCTTCCCTCGAAATTTTTATGTGTTGAGAAAATAGCATTGACAAGGGTCTCATAACTAAACTACAGAATACTACAGGGTCTCCATAAGAAAAAGGCTGGTAACTCACTTAAATGAGCAAAATACTCGTCTTCACAAATGAAGACATATGGATAGCCCACAAATATATGAAGAAATGTTCAAAATCAAATGAAAGAGATGCAAATCAAACCCACAATGAGATACCATCTCATCCAAGCAGCAGTGGCAAAGTTTAACAGGGCAGCAAGCAATAAATGTTGGAGAGGATGTGGAGAGACTGGAACTTTCATGCACTGCTGGTGGGATTGTAAAGTGGATACAAAAGGACAAATACTGCACAAGGTTGCTACTGTGACAACAGGAGGGTAAGGGGGGGCGGTAGGGAGACTAGAAATGTAGTGTGTGGACAAAGAACATTAGAAGGACCAAGACGGGAGGAGTGAGAAGAATGGAAATAAAGAAAACATGGCTATTATAATTAGCAAAAAGGAACACGTTCTACATAATTGTTGAAAGGGGGAAAGAGCGAAGGAAGTAGAAGAAGGAAGAGAACTCACTAGGACAACAGAGATTAGTCGAGGTAGAGGGTGATGAAACAGTTAAGGTGCAATGGGGACCTGAGGAGACAGGGAGATAAAAGTAACAGATCAATTGTAATTAATGATAGTGCTTGATGAGGCAGCACATATACTAAAACTGGAATGGTACAGAGAAGATTAGCATGGCCCCTACACAAGGATGACACACAATGGTAATTTATTATATAAAATACTAAGTTTAACAGGACAGGAAGCAATAAATGTTGGAGAGGATGTGGCAAGACAGGAACTCTTATACACTGTTGGTGGGATTGTAAAATGGTACAACCACTCTGGAAGGCAGTTTGGCGTTTACTCAGAAAGCTGAACACAGAAATTCCGTAAGACCCAGCTATTCCACTGCTTGGAATCTGCCCCAAGAAAATGAGAACTGAGGCACAAATGGAGACTCGTATATCAGTGTTCACAGCAGCATTATTCACCATCACAAGAACATGGAAACAGCGCAAATGCTCTACCACAATGGAGTGGACTGAGATATTAGGGTACATTCACACAATGCAATACTATGCAGCATGCAGGAACAATGATGTTATAGATCACTACTTAGGAGGGAACTGGAAAGCATTATGCTAAGTGAACTAACTCAGTCACATAAGGACAAATACTGCACAAGACCATTACTGTAGAATGTGAGGATCAGGGTAGGGGTGAAGGCAGAGGGGTGAGAATGGGTGGGAAGTGAGGTGGTAATCATTGGGTCACACAATTTGATGGGGAGGGGAGGGTTGAGTAAAGGAAATGGGAAAGATCTGGTGTGAAAAACAATGTATACACACTTTGTAATAAACCAGTAAAAATAAAAACTGTATTTTTAAAAAATGAAACAAAACCCTCCACAAAATACAGAAATGTGTATAAAACAAAATGGACATGAAACAATGTATATGAATAATTGTATAAAAGTGAATGATGATAGAAATAATTTTTTTAAAAAAGAAAAAAAAACTGAGGCTACCATGATGGCGGTAACAGAATCCTATCGTCTGCTCATAGATCACTAGATGATTTGCCTTTCAATTCAAAGTTTACTCATATTCCATCCTGTATAATTTTGCCGCCTTTTGTGGTGGTTTTTATGATCATTATTTCTGTTCGGTGTATGTGGGTTGGGGTAGAGCAAAGAAAAGACAGAAACATTAAGAACAAAAAATGGTGCCTCAGGCAGCAGCTCAGATCTGCTGACATATCTAGAAAGGGGAAATGGACTACAGCTCTTAAGAGGGGGGAACCTCTTCTTTTGTGTTGCCTCAAATTCTACAGACACAAGTGTATCTTGTAACCTAGCAATTACACCCCTGAGGGAAGAGAGAAATACTCACTTACACTCAACCAAAAACGTATGACAGACCAGATGGTGGTACACTCGCACGGTGGAATACTGCACTATAATGAGAAGGCGCTCTCGTCAGAAACATGAATGAATCTCAGAGACCTTTGTGTAGCAGAAACCAGGTATGAAAGATCCCATTTATACAAAGTTAAACAACAGGCAAAACTAATTTTATACTGAGAAAAGCCAGGATAATAGCTGGATTTGGAAGAGGGAACTAAGGCTAAGCTGGGGAACAAAGCAGCCCTGTAGGGATATTTAACCGTTCTGTAGCTTGGCAAGTTAATGAAACTGTACACTTAAAACTTCTGCACCTTATTCCAAGTATGTCATCTCTCAATTCAAACCAAACCAAACCAAACCAAACCAAACCAAACCACACCTTACAAAAAGAAAGGCATATCCATTTAACAGTTCAGTAGGTTTTCAGAGTTCCATCTGTGCCAAGAATCCAGTAAAATACGGCAAAAGCTGGATGAGAGGTCGTCAGTTAAGAAACTATTACCAAAGCAATAGTGCTGGCTCTGAAGTCATTCACTGATTGCGTTTCTACAGTCATCTACTGGTCAGAAACTCTTCTCTACCTTCCTTTTCCCCATTTTAAAATTCACATTACAACTGAATTATGTTCTGCCACATGATGGCATTCAGCAGAGGGAGAGGCTTTCAAAAACAAAGATGCAACCTTTGCTCATCTTTATTTTAACACCTACAGACCATGATGTCAGGGCAGGTGATACAGAAAGCCTCAATAGGGGCCAGCACACACTTACAAAACCCCAGTTTGCATCAGTTAAACCCCAGGTTTTTTCCCATTGCTAACCTCAGCACAAGCTCTTTTCCCTGCAATGATCAATTTATACTTGTGGCTTTCATATGATGGACTAATGTGCTTTCCTAATCTCTTTTGTTAAAGCATTTCACTAAGCTTTTAAGAAAAGTATATTAAGTCTCCCTTTGTGCCTCAGTTCTCATTTTCTCGGGGTATATTCCAAGCAGTGGAATAGCTGGGTCATATGGAATTTCTAGGTTCAACTTTCTGAGGAAACGCCAAACTGCCTTCAGAATGGTTGTACCATTTTACAATCCCACCAACAGTGTATAAGAGTTCCTATTTTTATCGAAGGCTGCACAGTGGACTGGACTTGGGGAGAGGGATTGTATAACAATGAAAAGAATTTTTCTTTTGCTTTTCAAAGAGAAGAACAAACTGAGGGGGAGGGGTGAGCAGGAAGAAAAGTGCAACAATGAATGAATGAATGGAAATGAAAAAAAAAAAACCCCTGAAAAAATTTAAAAGAATTTTTAAAATCTTTTAAGAAAAACACAAACAACAAACCAAAATAATAGCAATGTGGGAAATTTTGAGAAAGTTTCTTGGAAACAAATCCTGGGGAAAGGATTTAGACTAGCAAAGACCTTAAAAAAGGAAATAAAATTCATCAACCTATACACTATCGTTTCTTACTAGTGATACACCAAATGATGACAGTAGAAAGAAAGGCAGGCTAAAGACTGATGCCTACATTGCCAAACCACTGAGGAATTCAGGATAGAAATGTGGATTGCTGATAAGGGGGAAAAGACTGTGGAGAAGACAATCAGGAAACTAAAACAATGAAAGAGATAATATCACTTTAATATTCCAAGAGAGTGAATCCTTACAACCAGTCTGTCATAGTGAAGTCTGTACTTTAAAAATACATTAAGAAAAGCACTCAGGTCACATATTAATGGTCTCACTAGTTCATAATATTTATCGACTTATGCCAGCCCTACTTACCCATATCAAGCACAGTGATGTTGATTAGAGTTCTGTTTACAAATCACTCAGAATTTGCAATCTGTAATTGAAAGCTGCATATGTGTGGTGTGCATATTTCAAGAGCTCCTGAAAAGATTGAAATTCTATTTTGTCTTGGTCTTGTCTAACCTGTGGCTAGGGTGAATAGGAGTGTTAGGGTTTTGTTGTTTTGTTTTTTTTTTACTTTTTTAATATATATGTATTTTGTGTGTTTACCGTCAAATCGGGTCTGACTGGTACAGGAGGAGACTGCAACTCCTTCTCCAGCAGAGCATCTGGTGGATTTGAACTTTGTGCTTCTGGGATTGCAGTGCAGCTTCTTGCCACTAGGCCATCAGAGCTCCCTTGAGTGTTAGTTTTTTGACTGATCTACTTCACAGATCACTGTTGAAGGATTCTTCACGGTTTTGTTGGGGTTTGTTTTTTGTTTTGTTAATCTCCTTTGCTTTTAGAGGAATAAAAAAGGAAAAAGGGGGGAAAAAAGAGTTCCTATCTTGCCATATCCTCTCCAACATTTATTACTTACTGTCCTGTTAAACTCTGCCACTGCTACTGGGGTGAGATGGTATCTCACTGTGGTTTTGATTTGCATCTCTCACTGCCAGTGGTTTTGAGCATTTCTTCCTGTGTCTGTTGGCCATCTGAACATCTTCCTCTGTACACCAATGTTCACAGCAACATTATTCATTGTTGCAAGAACATGGAAACAGAACAGTTGTCCAACCACAATGGAATGGACTGAGAAATGATGGACCGGTCACATGATGGAATGCAGGAACAATGGATTTGTAAATCACTACCTAACTCAGAAGGGACTGGAAAGCATTATGTATGCTGAGTGAATGAACTCAGTCCCATAAGGACAAATACTGTATAAGACCATAATGGTAGAACATGAGGATCCAAAAGTGGGAGGGTGGGAGCAGACGGGTGAAGATGGGCAGGGGGTGTTAATCATAAGGTTGCACAATTTGATGGGTAGAAGGAGGGATGAGTTAAGGAAATGGAAAAGATCTGCTGTGAGAAACAATGTATATGAACTTTGTAAGTAAATCAGTATAAAATAAAAATTTTACTTAAATATTAAAAAGCCACAAACAAACAAGCAAAAAGAAATGTGTATTTAAAGGATCCTGAGTGGTGCACATGGTTACAATGTGCACTGTTGCAACATGAAATGTTGGCGGTTCCAGTCCATCCCAAGGGTCTCCGGAAGAAAGGCCTGCTGGTCTACTTCCAAAATTCAGCCACTGAACTCTACGGAGTACAGTTCTAATCTGACACACATGGCATCCACATAAGATGGTGCTGACTCCGGTGTGACTGGTTTGGTATGTTATTAAAGACCCTACAGTGTCAACAAAATAAAAGGTAAAATAGTCTGCTCTGATGCAAGTAGCTGTGTCAAATTTAGTGAATAATTAGCTGAGGTGGAGAGATAACATGCTTAGAAAAAGCCAGAGCATCAATTAACATGCACCATCCAGCTGACAGCTGTTTGTTGTGAGAGGCAATATTTCAGTGTACTGCTTCTGGTTCCCTACTCCAAGGATCTTCTCTTATATTGCCAAGCGGACTTTAAGCTGTGACCCTGACGTCAGATTTTGGGTTTCTGTTTGTTTTATAACAATGAAAACAGGAAGCTCTATGAGTGACACATGTTCTAAGAAATCAGAGGGCTTTTTTTGTGTTTTATAAAAGGCAATTACCTTTCTTATAAATTAACTACTAGTTTATTTATAAAATTCAATTACAAATTTGAACAAATTCTTTCAATTTCCTTCACCCCCGCCACCCATCAAATTGTACAAGCCCATGATTAATCCTCCCCTCCCCCTGCACATCCACAACCCTCTGCTTCCAACCTCCCCCACATTTCTTGGATCCTTATACTCATTCTACAGTAATTTTTTTATACAATATTCATCCTTATGGGACTGAGTTCGTTCACTCAGCACAATGCTCTCCAGTCCCTCCCAAGTTAGGTAATCATTTACGAAGTTATTGTTCCTGCACGCTGCATAGTATTTCACTGTGTGAATGTACCATCATTTCTCAAACCATTTGTTTGCGGTTGGACATTTGGGCTGTTTCCATGTTCTTGTGATGGTGAATAATGCTGCTATGAACACTGGTGTACAAATGTCCGTTTATGCCTGAGATTCAAGATGGTAAAATGACAATCCTACCAAAAGCAATCTACATGTTCAATGCAATCGCAATCCAGATACCATATTCATTTTTCAAGGATATTGAAAGGGAAATTGTCAAATTTATTTGGAGAGGGAAGAGATCCTGAACAAGCAAAACACTTCTGAGAAAAATGAGGTTGGAGGCATAGCACTTCCCAACCTCAAAACCTACTACACCACAGTAGTAATCGAAACAGCAATTACCTTTTTAGTAGTTGCAACTTATAGGCAAAAATCTCTATGGAAAGTCATAGCACAGAGTGGCCGGTGCTTAGGGTGACTTATGGCAACTTTATGTGCTGAATTTTATTCTCAGAAATTGAGACAACTCTCTCTTGAGGAAGGGTAGTTGACTTTTAGGATGTTTGAGAATGTTCTGTATTATTCTCTCAGGAACATCCTTTGCCAATTCAAAGGACAGGTAGCATTTTCTATTACTGGTCAGTTTACACTACTGGGCTCATGTGACGTTCAGTCATAGTATAGTAAGATGTCATTTTGGCAAGATTGTAACTGTCCTATGCATTTTGCTTCCTTTGTACTGGGGAAGAGCTTTAGAAAGTGTCTATGAGTGTCAATGTCCTCAAACTTAGGCTTAAGTTTCACTGGCTCTCTTCTCCACAAAGTTTCTTCTCAACTCTTATGAAAATGGAGTACTGTCTTTTCCAGAAGATAGGTGTGTGAAGATTATAGTGTTAGGGTTGTGTTCTGCCTTGGCTGCCTAGTGCCTGGTACTGGCAGGTGTGTGTATGAAACAAGTGCAGAGGAGACAATCAGCCTCGCCTAATATTACTGTATAGATGGAGATGGTATGAATAAGGCTGGCAAAGCTATCACAAAGAGGAACAGGCCCCCAATTCTTTGAAAATTAGAAAACAGTCACAGGAAAAAACAAACCCACTTATATAGTAAACAAGGCTAGTGAAATAGATGTGAAAGAGAGAGAACATTTAAGATCATGAAATGTACTGCAGTAGGAGGAAAGAAATTGTAAAAACCAGGAAGGAGATGTATGGGAATGGGTATGTTTAAACACTGTTAACTCAGGGGGGAAAATGGACTGTGATTTTTAATGGTACAAAAGCTTCAGACCATGGAAGAAGAGGTTAATAAGAAGGGTAATAAAGTAGATGCGTTTTTTTAATGTGTGTGTATATCTATCTATCTATCTATCTATCTATCTATCTATCTATCTATCTATCTATCTATCATCTATCTCCATCAATATGCCCAAAGTTAATTAGATTATCTTTTGTGTACAAGGCAAATGTTACTCCCTTCTAGTCTTTCCTGGCCACCCTCCTCCAGCTAGAAGGTTGCCTCCCCCAGTCACTCAGTGTTTATGAAACATTTTCCCATTTCTACTTCCTCACTTCTAACCAATTCTGAGAACCCTCTACAACCTGCCCTCCCAAGCCATCCTCACAAAGGGCCTCAAAGAGTTCTGAGTCACTAATGCTTACTCTACATTTCTCATTTCACTTAGTCTCCTGGTACCATCTGCCATGGTTAGCTACTCTCTCCCTGGTTTCCACCACGATTCTCTGTTCTAACATTCCTCTTTCAGTCAAGACATTGGTATTTTGCAGTGGGAGAAGCTATCTTTTTAAATTTCTCACATAAAATTGTATTATTTTTTTGCTTTTCTCTTTCTGGGACTATTAATTTACAGTGTATCTTTGAGTTTCTGAATGAAATCTCAAATTTCCTTGCCTTCTTGTTTTCTATATTTGACTTTTCCTTATATTTTACTTCCTAGAAAAGGAGTTGTAGTGGCTTAGTGAAACAGTTATGCTGTCAACCCATGTAGTTGGAGGAGGCACGCAGTTAAAATCTACCAGCTGTTCTGTAGGACAAAGATGCTTTATCTCCTTCTGTGCAATATACTGTTGTCGAGTCAGTTATGAGTTAGTTCTGACTCTATGGTACATAACAACAATATCCAAAGCTTAGTTCTTGGGCCTCTTCTCTACACTCATTCCCTCATGTGATTTAATGTAAACCTTCTAAGTATTGATGATGCCTTTATCTGTAATCTTAGCCTAAAATTTTCCCTTGAAACTCAGATTCATATATCGAATGGCTACTAAACTTCTCTACTTGAATACAACTAACCATCTCAAATGCAGTTTGCCCAAACTAAACCTGACTTTCCTACAGTATCCTGCATCTCTGTAACTGACAACTCCATTTGCAAGCCGTTAAAGCCAACACCTCAAGGTCATTATTGATTCTTCTCTTTCTTTCTTTCCAATTTCTAATCAAGAGACTTCAAGGACATGCAACTACCTGGAGGAACAGGATTCCAGGCACAGGAAGAATAAATGCATTGTAAAATGGATAGAAGCTGGAACAATATGAGCATGTATCTGGCATTCAACAAATATTTGTTCAGTGAATGAATAGAGATAAATAGCAGAAACAGGGAAACTGGCTAGGAATCTTTTACAATAATCCAAGTGAGAGTGGTGACTTGAAGTAGAGTCACAGCGCTGGACAGTGCAGCTGGGATCAAGATGCACTGGCAGATAGGGCCAAAAGAATTTGATGCTGGACATAAAGTATGACTGGAGAGAGGTCAAAGATGATGCTAAGGTTTCTAACCTGAGTGAAAAAAAGAGTTGACAGGAGTTTCCCTTTACTGTGTCTGAGAAGAATGGGAGAGGAAGCTAAGTAAGGGAGGAATCGCTAGCTTGGCTTTTGAAATATCTATCAGATGTTCAAATACTAATATAGAACCACATGTAATATTGGAAGCCTTCATTGTTGTCAAAAAAGAGACATAGGGAGTAACAGTCTTCTTACTCAGATGCTGTTTCAGAAATTGTTTTCCGACTGCAGCAGTCATGTGCAAGAGGAATTGGCTGAGCATGAAGCTTATGTGTGAGGATGGCAGGGGGGACACACAATGCCTGCTTGGAACTAACCTGGAAGCTGGTTTACCTGCCATCTCATTGTTGTTATGTGCCACTGAGTCGCCTGTGACTCACAGAAACCCTCTGTACAATAGCTCTGAATTCTGCACTATCTTGAGGTACTTTCATCATCTCTGATGGACCTGCCCCTATTGCGCCAGTCACTGAGTCAATCCATCTCCTCCAGGATTCTCCTCTCCTGTGCTGTCCCTCCACCCTTCCAAGCATGATGTCCCTCTCCAAGGAATGGTCCCTTCTTGCAACATGTTCAAACTATGTGAGATGGAGTTTCCTAATCCTAGTTTTCAAGGAGAAACTTGATTTCACCCTCTCCAAGACAGACAAATCTATTTGTTTCCTTGGCAGTCCATGGTATGTTCAAGACTCTTTTCCAGCACCACAACTCAAAGGCATCAATTCTTCTTTTGTCATCTTTAGTCACTGTCCAGCTCTCTGATGCATAGCAAATAATTGTGAGGACCATGGCCTGGATCAGGCACACCTTAGTCTCTAGACTGATATCATTTGTCTTCAGTACTCTGGAGAAGGTGCCCAACAGCAGATTTTTTCCAATGCAATTTGTTTTCTGATTTCCTGATGCTCGTACCAAGAGCTTAATTGTGGATTTGAGCAAGCTGAAGCTGTTAACAATCTTGATCTCTTCACCATCCATACTGATGCTGCCAATTGGCCCAGTGGTGAGAATCTTTGTTTTCTTGATATTGAGCTTCAATCTATATTGAAGGCTACAGTCCTTGACCTTCTACAGCAAGCGCTTCAGGTCCTTCTCAGTTTCAGGTCCTTATTAGAGAATACATTTTCCATTTGGCTTAAGCCATTTTGAGTTTTCTGTTACTTGAACTGAAAAGTTCATAATGAACATGGTAAGTTTGAGGACAGGAAGAGAGAAAAACCTGAAGTCAAGTCATTATTTAAAATCAGAAGAATCCAAAGTGCCAGAGTTAACACTGACCATGCTAATTCCCCTCCTTAAAACTCACTAATGGTATGTCTCCCAAGTTAAAGTTCAAATGCCTTAGCTTAACGTGAGGTCTTTTGTGCTCACACACTAGTTTACTTCTTCAGCTTTAGTTCCTTACACACCAGCTATAAGATTTTATATCCCAGGACTACCAAACAAGAATTTTCCTAATAATGTATTTTGTTGAGGAGCTTCTTGTTTGTGTTGAGTCTGCATATAGAACTCCTCCAATGGGTTTTCAAGGTGAACATTTAGAAGCAGATTGTCAGGCTTGTCTCTTGAGGTGCTGCTGGGTGGGCTGGAACTGCCAATCTTTTTGGGTTAGTAGTTGTTATGTGTCGTCAAGTCGACTACGACTCATAGCAACCCTTTGCACAATAGCTCTGAACCTTGCCCTATTCTGAGCCAATCTCACTGTCTCTGACACGCCTACCGCCACTGCCATAGTCACTGTGTCAATCCACCTCATTTGAGGTCTTCCTCTCCTGTGCTTCCTCTCCACTCTTTCAAGCATGATATCCTTCTCCAAGAACCAGTCCCTCTGAGCAATAAACCCAAAGTATATAGATAGAGCTTCATAATCCTTGCCAGCAAGGAGTAACCTGGTTTCACTTTCTCCAGACAGACCTGTTTATTCTCTTGGTGGTCCATGATATGTTTAATATTCTTCTCCAGGACTACAACACAAAAGCACTAATTCTTCTTCTATCATCCTTAGTCAGTGTTCAGCTCTCTCAGATGCGTACCAAGTAACTGAGAAAACTATGGCTTAGATCAGTGCACCTTAGTCTTTAGAATGACATTACTGTATTACTTTAGCACTCTGGAGAGATCCTTGACAGCAACCTTTCCAAAGTGATTCATCTTTTGATTTCCTGACTGCTGGTCTCAAGGGTGTTGACTGTGGATCTGAGCAAGCTAAAATTGCTTATCACCTCAATCTCTTCTCCATCTATCATGGTGCTGCCAACTGGCCTGGTGGTGAGAATTTTTATTTTCCTGAGGTTAAGATGTAATCCATATGAAAGGCTACAGTCCTTGATTTTATGCAGTGAACACTTCAGGTCCTTCTCAGTATCAGCAAGCAAGATTGTGTCATCTGCATAGCACAGGCTGATGATAATAAGTCTTCTTCCATCTTGATGCCACATTCTTGCCCATCAAGTCCAGCCTCCTGAATGATCTGTTCTGCGTATAGACTGAAAAGGTATGGAGAAGGAAGATAACCCTGATGCACTCTTTTCTTGATTTTGAACTATGCAGTATTTCCTTGCTCTGTTTTATGACTGCTTCCAGGTCCAAGTGTAGGTTTCACATGAGCACAATCAAGTGTTCTGGGATTCCCATTCTTCTCAAGAGTAGCCACAATTTGTTGTGTTTCACGTAGTCAAATGACTTTGCATAGTCAATATAATACAAATTGATGTTATTCTGGTACCGTTTTCAGCCAAGATCCATCTGGCATTGGCAATAATATAGTCTGCACCATATAGGGGCATCTTATGATGTTTGTCTTTTCATACGCCATTTGGCCAGCAGCAGCCAGCTCCACATGCAAACTCTCATCCATCCTTGAACCCTCTACTCAGACAGCACTGTCCCTAGGAGACCTTTTATATACTTCCCCTTTCCACAGGCAGTCAGAACTAATTACCCTCTCTCTCCATGCTAGATGGATACTGTAGGCATAGCTCCACTGTTTTAATGATCATGCTGTGCTTTATTTTACCTGTATGCCTCTCCCCTTGTAGAAGGCAAGCTCTCAGAAGTCAATGACTTCTAACAGCAGGGCTTACTAAAGTGTCTCAAATAATATAGTCAATAAGCAATAAATGTCTGCAGATTTATTATACTATATTCAGGTCTTTTTATGTTCTATAAAGCAATATACTCTGGAAGGGCATATTTTTAAAAAAGTCTATATATTTTAATTGCCAGGTAGTAGAAATGCTTCCATGTAAGGGGAATGGTGGGGGAAGGGTCAAAGCTTTTAACTGAGGTGCAAATTTCTTACTTTGTTAGCTAAGAGATTTTGAGGGGCTTCCTAATTTACACTATTGTTTCTATAAAAGTTTCCCCTCAAATTTTCAGAAATATTTCTTGCTTTTTACATGTCTATCCTAATTTAAAAAATCAAAGAATACAGCCTTCAACATGGATTGCATCTCAATGTCAAGAAGACAAAGATTCTTACCATTGGACCAATAGGTATCATGATAGATGGAGAAAAGATTGAAATTATCAACAGCTTCATCTTACTTGGATCCACAACTAACACCCTTGGTACCACTAGTCAGAAAATCAGAAGACATCCAAGTCTGCTGTTAGGGACCTCTCCAAATTACTGAGGAGCAATGATGTCAGTTTGAGGACCAAGATGAATATGATTCGGGCCATGGTCTTTCCAATTACTAGCTATGTATCTGAGACGGGGACAATGAATAAAAATGATAGAAAAAATGATGCCTTTGAGCTGTGGTGTTGAAGAAGAGTACTAAACATCCCATGGGCTGCCAAAGAACAAACAAATTATATTGTGGAAATCATGCAGCCAGAGTGCTCCTTGGAGGCAAATATGATGAGGCTTTGCCTCATAGACTGTTGGCATACTGCAGGAGGGGGTATTCCTTGGAAAGAGACATGATGCTTGGAAAGATGGACGGTTGGCAAAGGAGGAAGACCCTTAACCAGTGGCTTGACACGGTGACTACTGCAGCGGGCTCCAGGTGTGTCAGAAAGTGTGCAGGTGGCATGTGATAGGACAGGGTTCAGATCTGTGGTTCAGAGGGTCACTGTGAGTTGTACTTGACTGCAACTAACAACAACAACATCCTAATTTTATAAAACAGATGCTGTTTTCTATGGTCCAAAGAAGCAGAGACAGTAATATTAAGGATCTCCATTTCTAATGAGTCTCCATTAGACTTCTAATGATTCTAGCTTTCTATTTATGTGAAGTCACAAAACATATTTAATGCTTTCTTTTTGTTCTGCTCAGCTTATTCATAAGAGAAGTGCTGAATTTTGTTCTTTTATTGTCCTCTTAAAGATAATGGTCTAATTACCAGACTGAAGATGTACAGTTGGTCAAAATGTTTTACTTTCCCAAACATGCAATTAACCTACATCTGTCCATACACAGCTCCAGGGGTGAGAGGCCGTTCCTGACATCAGACAGCCCCTGCATAACTAGAAAGATCAATTAGGAAGCTGCTGTTCTTATCTTTGGACAGCTTTACTGGGGTACAACTGTTTCTCAGTAATGATTGATTCCTACTGGGACAAATGGACTGTTCTCAGCTCAGGCTCCCTGTGCCCTCCATTTTTGTCTGGAGCAAATAATCAGACCTAAAAACTACTATGACCAACTTGGGGAAAGACAAACTCAGGGCTTGCTGTGTGCTCTTTTTTTGATGAACAGGCATACTTTTCAAGTCTCTATCCTTGTTTTCAAAACCATGTAACAAACAGCAAAGGTATAGAGAGGCCACTTCTGGGACCTTTTAAAAGCTTTTCTGTATTCTGCGGAATGAGTCTGATCTCTGGCCTGTCTGGACTCTAACCTGTTCTCATTTCAAAAATAAAACCTCAAACTCTCTACCATCCAGTCAGTTCCGACTCATAGAGACCCTGTAAACGGAAATGGGAGGGGAATGGCCATCTTTCTCCAAGGGAGCCCGATAGTGGATTTGAACAACCAGAGATGCAATGCAGTCTTTGGGTTACCAGGCCAGGTTCATAGTTTATTGTACCATTTGTCCGCTGAAATTCTTTTTTGTTTCTTGCCGTTTCCCCACCCCTTACGATCTGCAGAAGAGACTGTCAAAAGACGACACCTGGGCTGACTGAAGGACACACCTGTGCTCTTCCTTGCTCTCCATGTTTAGTATGGCGCATATACAGTTCTCTGTCACAGTAACTTTCCTTCTGTTAGTCAGCCAAGAAAAAGCAATTACCCTTCAGAGCTGACGTCAGCCAGCCTCCTGGACTGCCATGCACAGGCTGGCTCACAGCTCCTGCGTAACAGCTCCGCCGCCCCCGAGGAGAGGCACACGCGGGCTGCATGACCGAGCTCTCTTCCGACTGCCTGCATGTGATGCTGCTAAATCTCTGGGCTGGGGAATGAGCAGGAATTAAACGGCTGCATGCAGCAGACCCCAGGGTGCTCTATTAGCAGAGCTAACAGTTGTTACTGGAGCATTAAGGATGGCGAGGAGGGAGTAGGGGCAGTTCAATGCTTCCTATTTTATCCTCCAAGTTACCAAACTCACAACCAGAATTTACCTGCATCAAGGAGCCTTTTTCAATATGTTGTTGTTGTTATGTGCCATCGAGTCGTTTCAGACTCATAGTGACCCTATGCACAACAGCTCTAAACCCTGCTCTATCCTGCGCCAAGCGCACCGCCTCTGACACACCCATCCTGATTACCCCAGTCACCGAATCAATCCATCTCATAGAGGGTCTTCCCCTCCTGCGCTGTCCCGCCACCCTCCCAAGCATGATGTCCCTCTCCAAGGACCTGTCCCTCCTGGCAACATGTCCAAAGTATGTCAGACGAAGCCCCAGAATCCTTGCCTCCAAGGAGCAGCTTGGTTTAATCCTCTCCAAGATGGATCTGTTTGTTTTCCAGGCAGTCCAGGGTACATTCAGTACCCTTCTCCAGCACCACAGCTCAAAAGCATCCACTCTCCTTCTGTCCTCCCTAGTCATTGTCCAACTCTCTGATGCATAACAAGCGATTGCAAATACCATGACCTGTATCAGGCGCACCTTAGTCTCCAGAGAGACACTGTTGCTCCTGAGTACCTTTGAGAGGTCCCTAACGGCAGACTTTCCCATCGCGATACGCTTTTTGATTTCCTGACTGCTGGTACCAAGAGTGTTAACTGTGGAGCCGAGCAAAGTGAAGCTGTGAACACTCTCAATCTCTTCATCATCCATCCTGACGCTGCCAATTGGTCCAGTGGCGAGAATCTTTGTCTTCTTGACGTTGAGCCTTAGTCCATACTGAAGGCTGCAGTCCTTGACCCTTCGCAGCAAGTGCATGAGGTCCTCCTCAGTTTCAGCAAGCAAGGTTGTGTCATCTGCATAACGGAGATTGTTGATAGATCTTCCACCAATCCTGATGCCACAATTCTCCTCATAGAGCCCAGCCTCTCGGATAATCTGCTCTGCATACATGTTGAAAAGGTATGGAGACAGGATGCATCCCTGGCGTACACCCTTCCCTATTTTGAACCATGCAGTGTTACCTTGCTCTGTTCTGACTACTGCCTCTTGGTCCAAGTATAGGTTTTGTATTAGCACAATTAAATGTTCTGGGATTCCCATTCTTCTCAGAGTCAGCCACAGTTTGTTATGATCCACACAGTCAAATGCCTTTGCATAATCAATGAAACACAGATAGACATTCTTCTGGTATTCCCTGCTTTCAGCCAAGATCCATCTAACATCAGCAACGATATCCCTAGTACCACGACCCCTTCTAAACCCAGCCTGGACTTCCGGCAGTTCTCTGCTGATGTGCTGTTCTAATCGTTTTTGGATGATCTTCAGCAGAACCTTGTTTGCATGTGAAATCAATGACACTGTTCTGTAGTTTCCACACTCAGTTGGGTCACCTTTCTTTGGAATGGGAACAAATATAGATCTCTTCCAGTCAGTTGGCCAAGTGGTTGTTCTCCAGATTTCTTGGCACAACTTGGTGAGCACATCCAGAGCAACATCTGTTATCTGAAATACTTCAATTGGTATACCATCTATTCCTGGGGCCTTATTTTTTGCTGTTTCCTTCAAAGCAGCTTGAACTTCTTCCTTCATCACCATAGGCTCTTGCTCATATGTTATTTCTTTAAATTCCTCTGTATCTGCCAATTCCTTTCTATATAATGACTCCGTATATTCCTTCCATCTTCTTTTAATACTTCCTGGATCATTCAATATTCTGCCCGAAGCATCCTTGATTACAGCAACTCTAGGTTTTAATCTGTTCTTCAGTTCCTTGAGCTTAAGAAATGCTGAGCGAGTATGTAGGAATATGTAGGAAGGAGAAATGCTTTCATCTTCTGACTAGCTGTGATGATGATGATATAAGTTAAAAAAAAAAGAAGAGTAACTTGAAAAGGGTTTCATGTGGGATTCTGGGCTTTGACTTTAGTGACTCACTCACTACAAAGACTCCATTTAAAATATAAGAACTGGTTTCTGTGTTCCAGCATCTCTTTCCTACCCCATCTCTAAGACATAATTTTTAGGGAGAAGAAAAGGCACTTTTGTTTGAGTATGTACATTACATGTTGTTGTTGTTGTGAGGTGCCTTCAAGTCAAGTACAACTCACAGCGACCCTATGAACATGAGGTCTGAACCCTTCCTGACACACTAGAGCCTACTGGGGCAGTCACCGCATCAATCCAGCTGGTCAAGGGTCAAAACTTCATACAATGATACTAAAATGCTAAGTGATGTGTGAGTTAAGACACTTTCCGAATGAATGCAAGCCCAGAGAAAAACGCAGAGGATCGATCTGCTCCAAGAAAGGATGAGAAGACCAGAGAGCTGTTGAATACCTACAAGACCAAGCCCCCTATATTCTCCCCAGCTGGCTTACTGGCCACGGCTGGCAGCAAAGAGTTGCTGACCTTCCAGCAAACTCCCAACCAGGGTAGGGCTATGGCCTAGAGCACCTCTCTGGTCCTTTCTTGGAATCTAATGCCCTCATGCCCTTCTCTCTCGCTTTGAAAGACATTTTGCCCAAGACACAATTTTGTTTGTATACCGAGGAAAGGAAGAATATCACACAATATGGATACTCCAAATGCCTCAACCTTTGGTAAAAAGAACAGGTTAATTATGGGTTTCTCAGTGTTCACTAATAAATATAGAAGGAATAAAAACTTACAAAGATAAGTCAAAGATGAAATTACAGCCCAGATGTTTACATAAATTCCATGCTGATTTTACTTTAGGGAGAAAATGCAGCAGAAAGGAACCAGAGTAAACTAGGCAGTGTGATACCTGGTGGACTGAAAACAGCTCTCTGCTCTCTAAATTGCTATAGTTTGGGGTGGGGGTTTTTTTCTCCCTTAGAGGACAAAGTCACTGCCAGAGTAAAGCACTGCAAGACTGAAAAGAAATCCACTTCCCTTTAAAAGGAGAGATTAATCCTAAAGCAGGAAAAGAACGTAAATTCTACCCAGCTTATGATTCTGACTAACTTAATTTCTAAACAAAAATAAACAAGAGACCAACACCTTTATATTAAGTCATTACAAAGTAAAAAAGCTCCAGGAGGCAGACAACAATTCTTTTGACTACTTAAATGCAGGCAGCCTGGCATTGCTTTACGTGTACCAACTTATTTAAACTCTTATTATCCCAAGAGGAAGGGGAGTTTCAGAAAAGAGTCATTACTCAAGGTCACACAGCTAGAAGCAGAATTACAACTGAAACCCAGCCTACTCCATTGTACAGTCCAGGGAGTAACTCAAAGGCTGTGGATGTCCGGCCGTGGAAACCCCGTGGCGGGTCGCCCAGCGTGGGGACTGACTTGGCAGCTGCAGGCTTGGCTTTTGTTTTGATATTAAGTGCATGACACTGAGCTCTCTACTTGGGTTTTAAATATCACGTTTGTCACTGGTAACAGCAGGCCCCTTTTTTACAAGATAGAAAGAACTTTTGTCTTGATTGCTGAAATTTCCTTCTTGTCTGTGTCCAGTATTTCAGTATCCTTTGTTTGAAAAAATCACTAAAGGAAAACAAAATGCGGCAGCTTAACAACAAGACTCGGTAAAAAAGAACAGAATAAATCGCAGGAGAGGGTTTAAAAGTACAGGCAGGCAATAAAAATCTTTGTAAACAGGTATGGCTTAGAAAGGCAAAAGAAAATGGGAAATGGAGACACTCCAGTAAAAACTTGATAAACTATGATTATCATTTTTATATGATAAGATCTATTCTCTAACACAACGAAGATGGTAGTTATTGAAAACAGATCCTAGGATGAAGGGCTGAATAGTCAAAAGTATGTAAGCTTAAAGAAAAAGAAGATGACTTCTTTAAATCAAGTTTGATTAAGGCAGAGTAAATGATTAGATCACCTCTAGCCAAAGAAAACTGATACACAAAATTTAAGACGTTTCTATTATTTTTTTTTTTAAAGAAAACTCCTACTACAGGGGGAAAGACTGCTTCTTTAACAAGTATCCTGGCAAAACTGTGTATCTATTTGCAGAAAATTGGACAACACTCATACCTCACTTGTTGTTGCTGTTATGTGCCGTCGAGTAGCTTGTGACTCATAGCAACTCTATGTACAACAGCCCTAACCTCTTCTCTGTCCTGTGCCAATCACACTGTCTCCAATACACCCATCCCGATTACCCCAGTCACTGAATCAATCCACCTCATAGAGGGCCTTCCCCTCCTGCGCCGTCCCTCCACCCTCCCAAGCATGATGTCCCTCTCCAAGGACCTTTCTACAACATGTCCAAAGTATGTGAGATGAAGCCTCAGAATCCTTGACTCCAAGGAGCAGCCCTGTTTAACCCTCTCCAGGATGAATCGGTTTGTTCTCTTAGCAGTCCATGGTACCCTCAATACTCTTCTCCAGCACCATAGCTCAAAGGCATCAACTCTCCTTCTATCCTCCCTAGCCACTGTCCAACTCTTTGACATATAACAAGTGATTGCAAAGACCATGACCTGTACCAGATGCACTTTAGTCTCCAGAGGGACACTAATGCTCTTCAGTACTTTCATCCGATATAAAAATTATTAATAACTCATGCTGGATCAAAGACCTAGGTGTAAAATCTAAAACTATAATGATAATCAAAGAAAAAACTTGAAGAACACTTAGGCGGCCCAATCTATGGCATAAATAGACTAAACTATCAAATATAACCAAAAATGTACAATCAATCAGAAGATATTTCCAGATGATTAGACCTCAAAAAAATTCAATCCTTATGCACATCAAAAGATTCTCCCAATAAGAAAGAAGAAAATATATAGATTGAGGGGCAACCCCTCCAAACGCTGGCAATGAAACATCTGACAGGAGACTCATCTCTAAAATTTACAGAAAAAACTAATACTACAAGAAAAAAAATTAAATAACCCAATTATAAAATGGGCAGAGGACTTTATCAAAGAAGACAGTCAGAAGGCCAACATACACATAAAGAAATGCTCAAGATTATTAGCTAGTTGTTGTTACTGCAGTTAAGTGCTTTTGAGTCACCTGCAATCCACAGTGACCCTACTAACAGCAGCTCTGAAGCCTGCCCTGTCCTGAGCCAGTCTCACTGATTCCAACACACCAACGCTCATTGCCCTTGTAACTGTATCAATCCATCTCATAGGGGGTTTCCTTCTCCTGCACTGTCCGTTTATCCTTCTGAGCATGATGTCCTTCTCCAGGGACCAGTACCTCCTGGACACATGCCCAAAGTATGTGAGATGGAGCTTCAAAATCTTCTCCTACAAGGAGAAACTTGGTTTCACCCTCTCTGAGAAAGATCCATTTGTTTTCTTGGCAGTCCATGGTATGTTCAAGACTTTTCTCCAGCACCACAACTCAAAGGCATTGATTCTTCTTCTATAATCGTTAGTCATTGTCCAGCTCTCTGATGCATAGCAAGTAATTGTAAAGACCATGGCCTGGATCAGGTGCACCTTAGTCTCTAGACTGATACAGCTGCTTCTCAGTACTCTGGAGAGGTCCCTGACAGCAGCTTTTCCTCAGTGCAATTTGTCTTTTGATTTCCTGACTGTTGGTGCCAAGAGTGTTGACTGTGGAGCCAACCAAGATGTTATTGTTAACAACCTCAAACTCTTCTCCATCTATCATGGTGCTGCCAATTGGCCCAGTGGTGAGAATCTGTTAACTTCTTGATGTTGAGCTTCAATCCATACTGAAGACTACAATCCTTGACTTTCTGCAGCAAGTGCTTCAAGTTCTTAGTTTCAGCAAGCAAGGTTGTGTCATCTGCATAATGTAGGTTGTTGATAAAGTCTTCCTCCAATCCTGATGCCACATTTCTCCCCAGAATTCCAGCCTCCTGAATAATCTATTCTGCATGTAGATTGAAAGGGTATGGAAACAGGATACATCCCTGATGCACTACTTTCTTGATAATAAAACAAAAATGAGATAACATCTCACACCAGTAATAATGGCAATTTTCAATTAGACAGCACATAACAAATGCTGGCGAAGGTGTGCACATATTGGAACACTCAAACACTGCTAAATGGAAATGTAAAATGGTACAACCACTATGGAGAGCTGTTTGATAAGTACCATTTGATCCAGCAATCTCACTATTATATATATATTCCAGAGAAATAAGAGCTATGACACAAAATTACATGCAACATTATTTATAAAAGCAAAGACCTGGAAATAGCCCAAGTGGTCATCAAAGGGCAAATGGCTAAAGAAACTCTTACATTCATACAATAGAGTATTATGCAACACTAAAAAATGATCAAGAATTTGTGAGATACTGTACAACATGGATGAACCTAGAACAAATTATGACCAGTGACACAGGGAGTCACAAAACAGTAGTTGTGGTTTAAGACGATTAACATAAAAAGCTAAAGAAAGAGTTATACATAGAATCAATCTTGGATACAGGAATAAGAAGAAAGAAAAGGGAAGTAAAAAGTAATAAAGAGTTGAGTGAAGGGAAAGGCAAGATATAACAGGAGCTTGACTAGACAAAGTAATAATGACATTAATCAATTATAGTTAATGTTATAAAGCAAAGTATCTACAAATGATTAAATGAAAAACCAGTAAGATTTGTAAAATTTCACTCAAATAAAAAGTAAATTTTGGTGCAACAACTGTGGAAGGTTATGGCGCTTTCTCAAAAAGTTGCAAACAGAGATACCATTTGACCCAGCAATTCCACTACTGGGATATACATCAAAGAGACCATAACTGCCACCCAAGCAGATATATGCACATCCATGTTTATCATGGCTTTGTTCACAATAGCAAGGAGTTGGAAACAACCTAGGTGCCCATCAACAAATGAATGGATAGAGAAGCTGTGGTATATTCAAACAATGGAATATTACGTTGCATTGAAAAACAAGGAACTCATGCAATATTATTCAAAATGAGTGACCCTGGAGGACATTATAATGAGTGAAGTATCTCAGTCACAAAAGGACAAATACTGCATGGTGCCACTGTTGTAAAACAGGATTAACATCAGGGTTGAAGGAAGACTGAGAAAGATGGGATAAATAATACATACTGCATTGAAACAGATGAGGGAGAAAACTGTTTAAAAGGGATACGTGATTAGATATTTTTGTCATGTTGGGAGTCCAGTGAAGGCTGCATAGTGGAGTGGACCTGGGGGGAGGGATTGTAAAACAATGAAAGAATTTTTCTCTTACTTTTCAAACAGGGGAGTGTACTAGAGGAGTACTAGGGAGTGTACTAGTGGGTAGGGAGAAAAGTGCAACAATGAATGAATGGAAATCCGAAGTCTCTGTAAATTTCCATTGAAATTAATAATAAAAAAAAAAATTTGAACAAACATTTTAAAACTCCTATTAAACAACCCTGCTTGCTGAAACTGAGGAGGACCTGAAGCGCTTGCTGCAGAAGGTCAAGGACTGCAGCCTTCAATATAGATTGAAGCTCAACATCAAGAAAACAAAGATTGTAACCACTGGGCCAGTTGGCAGCATCAGTATGGATGGTGAAGAGACTGAGATAGTTAACAGTTTTCGTTTGCTTGGTACCACAGTCAACACACCTGGTACCAGCAGCCAGAAAATCAAGAGATGAATTGCATTGGGAAAGTCAACTGTCAGGGACCGCTCCAGAGTACTGAAGAGCAATGACATCAGCCTAGAGACTAAGGTGCACTTGATTTGGGCCAATGTCTTAGCAATTTCATGCTATGTGTCAGAAAGATGGATAGCGACTCAGGATGACAGGAAGAGAACTGATGCCTTTGAGCTGTGATGCTAGAGAAGAGTGTTGCATATATCATGGACTGCTAGGAGAACAAAAAGGTTTTTCCTGGAGAGTGTGAAGCTTCAATGCTCCTTAGAGTCAAGGATTCTGAAGTTTCGTCTGACATACTTTGACTGGTCCTTGTAGAGGGGCATCATGTTTGGGAGAGTGGAGGGACGGTGCAGGAGAGGAAGACCCTCAATGAGATGGATTGATTCAGTGATTGAGGTGGCAGGAGTAGGTGTGTCGGAGACAGGCTAACACAGGATAGAGCAGGGTTTAAGGCTCTTATAGGGTCGCTATGAGTCACAAATGACTCGAAGGCATACAACAACAACAAACAACATATAGAACACAAATAGACACACAGAAACTTCAGAAAATAGGTTACCAAAATGTCCAAAAGACATATGAAAAGGTAATCAACTTTATTAGTCACCAAACAAACCCACTGACAATGCATTAGTTCTGACTCCTGGTGACCCTTCACTGGGTTTCCAAGGCTGTGTATCTTAACAGTGAGAAACCAGAACCAAGACTGCAAAGTGGAGTGGACCTGGGGGGAGGGATTTTAAAACAATGGGGGAACTTTTACTTTTCAAAGAGTGTACTGGTCGGGGAGGGGTGGGCAGGAAGAAAAGTGCAACAATGAATGAATGGAAATCCAAAGTCTCTGTAAATTTTCATTAATAAAAAATGATTTAAAAAAGCAGGAAGAAACCAGTAATCCTTTTCCTTTGAAGTAGATGGTGGATTTGAACTTACAACCCTTTGATCAGTAGCCCAACATGTAATGTACTATGCCATCAAGGCTTTGAGAAAATGCAAATTAATCACCATGAAATAGAAAATGCTTGTACTGGTAGGAGTGAAAATTTCTGCACTTTTGAAAATCATCTGCCAGAATCTTTTAGTTGAATATATGCACATATAGTTGCTATAACTTGGTAAGTACACCCCACAGTTAATACATATACCCTACAAATATGTGTTTATAGGCTTCAAGACTCATGTGCAAGATTATTCATAATTCAGCATTAAAACTACCCAGCAATGGTATAACAGATAAACTGAGGTATATTTGCATGATGGAATCCTATATAGCAAGGTAAAAGGGCAAACTATAAACATAATAGAACCGAAATACAGAGACTGCTGAGCCACAGTAGCCAGAACAACTGTTGTTAGTGCCATCATGTTGACTATACTCATCACAACCCTATGAACAATGGATCTGAGCCTAGCCCTAGCCTGTGCCATCATCTCTCCTATACTTGAGTCTACAGACACAATCACAGTGTCAATCCATCTTGCTGAGAGTCCTCCTCTCTTTTGCCGACCCTCACCCTTCCAAGCATGATGGATTTTTCCACGGACTGGCACTTCCTAACAACATGCTCAAAGTATGTGAGATGAAGTTTTACCATTCTTGCCTCTAAGGAGCACCCTGGCTGCACTGTCTCCAAGACATCTCTGCTTGTTCCTTGGGCAGTTCAGGGTATGTTTAATACTCTTCTCAAAGGCACAACTCAAAGGCATCGATTGGTTCTTCATCTGTCATCCTTAGTCAGCTTTCAACTTCCAGGTGCACAGCAAGTAACTTAAAAAGACCATGGCTTGGGCCAGGTGTACCTTAGTCTTTAAAGTGACATTGCTGCAGCCAGACAATTACAACAACACAACTATACAAAAATGATTCTACTTTTCTCAAATCCAAAAAACCATAGCACATGACTGAGGATGACACAAGATCAGGCAGGTTTCCGTTCTCTTGTACACAGGCTCGCCAGGAGTCAGAGGAGTCAGTGGCACCCAACAGCAATCAACAAAGTCCAAAAAAGGAGTTCCAATAGTGCAATGGTTAAGTGCGCAGTTGCTAACCTGGAGATCCACTAATGGAACCTACCAGCTGTATTGCAGAAGATTAGCTCCCGTAAAGCTGACAGCCAACGGAACCACAGGGGACAGTTTTACTCTGCCAAAAATGGTTGCTAGGGGGCAGAACAGACTTGATGGCATGTAAAGCAGTAGCATCAACAACAGCTACAAACAACAAAATTAAGTGATATTGCTCTGGGATGCATAAGTCAACAAACAACTCATTGCTGTTGAGCTGAATGACTCATAGGGTTCTCAAGCACACTTTTCAGAGGCTGTAAATTACACTGGAGGAGACTGTCATCTTTCTCCCATGGAGCACCTGGTGGATTTGAAGTGTGTGTCTTTAGGTCGGCAGTGCAGTTCCTTAAGCACTGGAGGGAAAATATCCCTAAAAAGCTAGTGGGATAGTGGGGGGGAAAGGATTAAGACATGAGGAGGAGCACAATCAATAAGAGTGCATCTAAATTCCAAAATCAATCTCCATAATAGTCTATGTGTTTCCTACTGCCAAAGGGGCCCTTTAGAGTAGTGAGAGAAGATCTTCACCCTGAAACCCACAGCGTCCCTTTTCAGCAGGAAGTAGCTAAGAGAATACGCCGTCCCCTTTTCCTTATGAATCTGCGTGAAGTCTCTCTCAGGGAGGAGTGATAGGGAATGGCAAAGGACACACCGACAAAGGAGATTAATCAGAACTGACTTTGACAAGCACTGTGGCAATTGGACAATTAAAACAGACATTCAGATGGCGGGGAAGAAGAACAAACTGGGGAGGAGGGTAGAGAGAATGGTGCAGCAATGAAGGAATGAAAACCCAAAATCCCTGTAAATGTTCATTAAAACTAATAAAATTTAATAATTAAAAAAAAAAAGTTGGAAAAAAAAAGACAGGAGGAGGAGGAGGAGGTTACTATTCCTGAGAGGACAGAGCATTAACTGCCTGGTTATGGCTGTCCTGACCTGAGTGGAGTTTAGCTGGTATTTGTCAGCTCACTGTTTTACATTTTACAATAAATTTTTAAAAATTAAGAAGATAAAACAATAGTATGTAATACCAATTATGTGGACACTTGTTTAAATGGGAAGAAAATAAATTATTCACACCTATAGCTATAGCTCAACATCAAGAAGACAAAGATTCTCACCACTGGGCCAATTGGCAGCATCAGTATGGATGGTGAAGAGATATTGTTCACAGCTTTAGTTTGTTTGGCTCCACAATCAACACTTGGTACCAGCAGACAGGAAATCAAAAGATGAACTGCACTGGGAAAGTCTGCTGTCAGAGACCTCTCCAAAGTACAGAAGAGCAATGATGTCAATCTGGAGACTAAGGTGGCCTGATCCAGGCCACAGTCTTTGCTATGCATCAGAAAGCTGGACAATGCAAGGGATGACAGAAGGATAATTGATGTCTTTGAACTATGATGCTGGAGAAGTGTATTGAATATAGCATGGACTGCTAGGAGAACAAACAGGTTCATCCTGGAGAGGCTGACACTAGGCTGCTCCCTGGAGGCAAGGATTCTGAAGTTTTGTCTGACATACTCTGGACATGTTGCAAAGAAAGACCAGTCCTTGGAGAGGGACATCATTCTTGGGAGGGTGGAGAGACAGTGCAAGAGAGGAAGACTCTCGATGAGATGAAATGATTCAATGACTGGGATAATGGGAATAGGTGTGTCAGAGACAGTAAGACTGGCACAGGACAGAGCAGGGTTTAGGGCTGTTGCACACAGGGTCACTATGAGTCGCAGATGACTTGACGGTACATGACAACAACATAGAAAATCAATCAAATGATTCCAAGTAGATGAGCTTGCTCTTCAACAGAACAGCAAATACTAAAGAAAGTTTAACAATTCGAGTATTTACTGAATATGTACTGGAAAAGAATTTTATCTCCTGGAATTCTTCAATAAAAGAAAAGCTCTGACCTAATCATTTAAACCTTTTCATGTCTGAAGTGGGAAAATAAATAGGTATCTAGAGGCGCCGTCTTGTTCTTTGACATTTTTCTTTGTTAGGACACAAGGCTGCCCTTCATTACTAGTAATGTGCTATTCAACAGAATGAAAATGGAACCCACGTCACACTCCCACAGCTCGACTTGAATGGGGAGAAAATATGCGAATCTATCTTTTGAAACTTAAATCATTGATTTTTCATGTTAGACACAAAAGATTGAGATGATGACTCATGGTCATTTAATTTAAAAATTAGTAAAATAAAAATAAAGAAAACAGTATCTTAATTACTTTTGGGTTCAATTAATTATTTATTGAGTGCTTGGTATATGCCTAGCAGTGCTAATATAAGGTAAATATATTCATTAGTTTCATTCAGTTGCTAGTGAAATGAGGCCTTATTACATCTCATTGATTGCTTAATAGGATGGCAATATTTCACTCTTCAAGAATGTACACTGAAATATGAAAGCTGGGGAAAAGATTTTTAATCCTGAACATTTAAAAATGAACTAATCAACCTAATGGTTTGAAATCTGTGAAAATTTTTTTCTCTTCAATTAAAACAGAAAACAAAAACTTAAGGCTAATAAGTAAAGGTTACTCACATAAAAATCTTAGTTCTAGAGAAAGACTGGTTATTGTAAATCATTAACCAGTACGTGTGTGTGTGTGTGTGTGTGTGTGTGTGTGTATATTATTCTACATCACTTTGGAGGGCACAGAAACTATCTCATGAAATTTCTAAGACTCAGGTCCTAAGGGGGAGTCAAAAGGTTCCTTCAATACACTTTGAAAAATTAAAATGAATAAAGAATAAAAGTAAGTATTATAAAGTAGGTATAAAGAATCTGAAAGCAAGGTTATTTTAGTAACTGACAATAAAGTATTGTGGGCAGGTAATCTCTTATTTCTCAGGATGGCATCTTCCTCACAGAGGGTCTGTGGCCTGTTACCGGACACGGGGCCCACAATCATCCAAGTTGAAAATGGAGTGGCTTTATTCCCACCACTGCAGAATGTATGCTGTGTCACCAATCAATTTCACTTATTTCCTCATGTCCAAGAGAATTCATGCATCACCAACCAAAGGTGGCATGTCTCTGAAGGTTCTAATCCCACTCTCAGAAGAAAGATGGACAGTTTCCTTCCATGTATTTTACATCCTCCAAAAACCTGCTGGTGCGGTCAGCTATGTGTCAGTTTATTCAACAGCAGTGAGAAAAAGAGTTTACACTGGTAGTTAAAGAATTCCACACTATCTACCATCTTTTGCTAGGTAGTTGGACAATAGGGCTTTGGTGACAGAAATGCAGGATGTATTCATCGCAAATGCCTTAAAAAAAAAAACCACTAACAAACAGCGACCATAGTCATGGATCTTCTATGATGAACTACACAGGAATTAGATGGACTACATCTGTGGAAAGAGTCAATGGAAAAGCTCAATATCAGCAGTCAAAATCGGGTCATGGGCTGACTGTGGAAAAGCCCATCAAATACTCATATGTAAGTTCTAACTGAAGCTAAGTAACGTTAAAACAAATCCATGAGAACCATATGACCTTGAATCTATCCTATCTGAATTTAAAGACCATAAGGATAGGTTTCATGCATTAAATACCAGATGAGCTGTGGCATGATATCAAGGACATCATCCATGAAGAAAGTCAAAGGTCATCACATAGACTAGACGGGACAGAAAGAAAAGACCAAAATAGATGTCAGAAGAAACTCTGTAGTAAAACATGTGTTTGTTTGTTGTTGCTAGGTTTTATCAAGTAAAACTCATAGCAACCAGATGAACAGCCGAGCTGAACCTGCCCTGTCCTGTGCCATCCTCATCATCTCCGACATGACAGAGCCCAGTGCTGCAGTCACCACGTTAAACCACCTCATTGGGTAGACAGGCCAAAATAAAGAGAAGAAGCACTGAAGGAAGCTTTCAAAAGAAAAAATTAAAAAAATCTTCGAAATCTGCTGTATTGCAGATTTCAAAGGGAAGCTTAATGTGCGAAGAATTAGATTTAGAAAACCAAAAGGGAAGAATATGCTCAGCACTTGTTAAGCTGCAAGACTGTAAAAACACACTGGTGCCTTGAGTTTTAAACCTGAAGGATTGGGCAAAATTTTGAAAGATGCAGGATGCACCTAAAGAAGACAGAACTAATATACAGAATCAACACACCAGAAAGAACTGGTCAACACTGAGACATCGCAGGAAGGAGCATATGATCAAGAGCCAGTGTTGATAAAGGAAGACATTCAGGCTACAGTGAATGCACTGGCAGCATATTAGGCTCCAGGAATTGGTGGCATACCAATTGATATGTTTCACTAAACAGATGGAGCCCTAGACATGCTCACTTGCTTATTCCAAGAAGTCTGGAAGAAAGCTACCTGGCCAGAAGACTGGAAGATAGCCAAATTTGTTCCCACTAAAAAAAAAAAAAAAGTAATCCAACACTGTTGGAAATTATCAAACACTATAATTAATACATCACATTCAAGGAAAATCTTGTTTAAGATTATGGAAAAAAA
Source organism: Elephantulus edwardii (assembly GCF_000299155.1). Classification (NCBI taxonomy): domain Eukaryota; kingdom Metazoa; phylum Chordata; class Mammalia; order Macroscelidea; family Macroscelididae; genus Elephantulus; species Elephantulus edwardii. The sequence goes on along the minus strand of NW_006399788.1, from coordinate 16,030,363 downwards.
TGGCTCTAACAGTACATAGACAGGGAACTGCTAGAAATTAAGTTGGATTTAGAAGATTTCATAGAACAAGGAATATCATTACTGATGTCAGATAGATTACGGTTGAGTGGAGAGAAGCTAGACTATATGAAGAAAAATACTGTGTAAGTATTGGAGGGAAGACTTATCAACAACCTGCGTTATGTAGATAATACAAACCTGCTTGCCGAAAGTGAAGACTTGAAACACCCACTGCAGGAGATCAAAGATGACAGCCTTCAGTATGGATTACATCTCAACATCAGGCAAATAAAAATCCTCACTACTGGACCAACAGACAAGATCATGAGGGATGGAGAAAAGACTGAAGTTATCAATAATTTCATTTTACTTGGACCTACTATCAACACCCATGGTAGCAACAGTCAAAAATCAAAAGATGTCAGGGTGAGCCATGTGTTCGGCCCCCAGCAAGGTGAGCAGGCTCTCGGGGTGAGCTCCTCAGCCCTCAGGTGGTGCCATGAAGACCCTGGGTAGAAAAAACTGCCTAGGGTATACAGAGAATTTTATCGAGGCTACTTTCCTCCACCCTCTCCCCCAGTACACCCATAAGTAACACCCCCAAAGCCCTTCTATTTTTAACTCACAAGTTTGTTCTCTCTAGATTTGCTCCCTTTTCTATAGGTAACCTTAACACTGAGTTTTACTCCAGACCTGACCCTGAACCTAGTTCCAGAGACAAAAAGGAAATACAACGGCCAGTTAAGGAAGCAAAGGAGGATGGAGCCTCAGGGTTCAGTCAGTCACCCCCACTGGACCCACCTGGGAAAACACCTTGCAGTCCAGAGGGGAGTAAATGTCAGGAAAACATCTTCTAACAGAACAAGAAGGCAAGCAGCTTCAACCCAAGACCACCAGTAAGGTGATAAAGTGTGCTCCCTTTTCCCCTTCACATCAATGCCCCTGGTCAGCATAAAGAAGCCAGAGAGTCTGCACCCAATTCCCAAATGAGAAACCCCAAGTGAAAAAGACAGTTTGTTTAATCACCATTGGACTATGCTTACCATTGCCCTTATCATCTGGTCCCCACTGGATCCTTTTCATTTCCTTCACCTGCTCCCCCCACCAACCAAATTGTGCAGCACTGCAACTGCATCCCTGCAATTTTCATCCCTGCCCATCCTCACCCTTCTGCTCCCAACCCTCACCTCCATGTATCCCCAACATGTTCTTTCCAAGAAAATTAAAAAAAAAAATCAAAAGATGTGCTGCATTTGAAAAATGTGCTGTCAAGGACCTCTCCAAGGTGCTAAAAACTCATGTCTAAAGTATACCTTATCTAAGCCACGGGTTTTTTTTTCAATTGCTATGCATCTGAAAGTTGGACAGTGAATAAGGATGACCAAAGGAAGAACTGATGCCTTTGCACTGTGATGCTGGTGAAAAACATTAAATATTTCATGGCCTTCCAAAAGAGCTAACAAGTCTATCTTAGAGGAAGTGCAACCACAGTGCTTCGTCTCACATAGTCTGGCATGCTGTCAGGAGGGCTCAGGGTCAGTACCTGGAAAAAAGACCTCTGAAAGTTGTGAAATGCTGTGAAAGGTGGAGGGTCTGAGAAAGAAGGGAAGACCCTGAAAAGACAGATTGACTCAATGACTTTAACAGTGGGTTGGAACATCCTGAGGATGGCGCAGGAGAGGACGAGGTTTACTCTGTTCTTTATAAGGTTGCTATGGATTGTAATCAACTTAAAGACACTTAACAACAATGCTTGCCATCTTTTAGAAAAGTCTTTTTAAAGCTAGACTTTAAAAGTGTACTAAATAAATGTCTTTAGGTATTTGTGAAGGGAAGTGTAGAGTAAGAGCAAGAGCTCTCTGGAGGAAAATCATGTATTCTGAGCCCATAGGTGGCCTCGTAGAGTTCATAAGATGGTAGATAGAAACCAATACCACAGATCAAAAGCATCAGGCAAAATACATGCTTGTAAAGTGAAATAGAAGTATGTCCTCACAGCACAGAGATGGCAGAGAAAGGTCAGATGCCTGTGCTGCTTGTAGGGACTGCCAAACTGCTCAGGGAAGTGGGAGGCATTAATGAACTGCACCTGCTAGTCAGAGATCTGATAGAGGAGCTGTGACAAACCTTTGAATCTAGACAGGATATTCCATCCTGAAAGTCTATCCATAAAAGATTGGATGCCTCTTCACCACAAGGTAATGAAAATGTAAAGGAGGTGGAATTTATCTCCTTTCCTCTTATGTGTGGACTAACCCAAAGACTCTTTTAAGAGAAAGTAGCAGAAGTCATTGTAATCTTTTCCACATGAAGGTGGGCTGGACTTAGTGACTCTTTTAAAAATGGTAAGGCAAAAACAATTAAATACCATGCCTGAAATTAAACTATAAAATGACAAGCTTCCATCTTGGAGGTGTGTACTCTCTCTTGTTCAATGACCACTCGTATATGTTATTATGACTATTACTCAAATTTGCTCACTACTTGAGGGGGAGAAAACGTGCAACAATAAAAAAAGAAATTTAAAAAAAACCCCATTTTTTAAAAAACCCAAAATCAAAACAAGATAAAACATTTACACACCAACCACTAAAGTGAAAGATGAAGAAATTGAGGATTTCTACCAACTTCTGCAGTCTGAAATTGATTTAACATGGAATCAAGAGAAATTAATACAGCCCAGGAAACTGGACTGCATCAGTAATATGGGATGAGGACTGAAGGACGACTCGCCAACAATCCTCAATATGCAAATGACATAAAAAAATATGCAAATGACATAACCTTGCATGCTGAAAGCAAAGAGGATTTTGAAGTATTTGCTGAAGAAGATTTAAAAAAAAAAATCATAGCCTGCAGTATGAATTACATCTCAACATAAAGAAAACAAAAATCCTTACAGTGGACCAATAAACAGCACCCTTATAAACAGAAAAGACTGACATTTCAAAGGATTTAATTTGGTCCCTCAACTAACACCCATTAAAAAAAAGCAGTGAAAAGATTAAATGGCATGTTGCATTGGACAGATCTGCTGCCAAGACCCCTTTAAACTGCTAAAGTGCCAGGATGTCAGTTTAAAAACAAAGGTGGACCTAATTCAAGTCATGGGTTTTCCCATTGCTTCAAATGCATGTGAAAGTGGGACTATGAACTAGAAAAGACTGAAGAAAAATTCACTGATGCCTTTGAATTGTGGTGCTGTTGAAAAATAAGGGACTATACCATGAACTGCCAAAAAGTCTCAAATGAATTCGTCTTAGAGGCATGCAGCCGGAGTGCTCCTTAGAAGCAAGGATGGTGTGAGACTTCTCACATACTTTGGGTATGTTATCAGGAGCAGTCTTTCCCACATGATAGGAAGGAGAGCATGCCTGAAAAGGAGAGGGTCAGGAAAAAGGAAGATGACCCTCAAAGACATGGACTGACACAGTGGCTGCAATCGTGGCCTCAAATAAACAGAGATGAGTTGTGAAAACGGCACAAGATCAGGTACGGTTTATACTATTATACATAGTTAGGGCTAACTCAGTGACACTTGTTGTTATGTGCCATCGAGTCTCCAGCGACTCATAGTGGCCCTATGTATAATAGCTCTGAACCCTACTCTATCCTGTGCCAATCTTATTGTCCCTAACACATCTACCCCCATTCAGTCACTGAATCAGTCCATCTCATCGAGGGTCTTCCTCTCTTGGGCTGTCCCACCACCCTCCCAAGCATGGCGTCCCTCTCCAAGGACTGATTCTGCCTTGCAAAATGTCCAAAGCTTCAGAATCCTTGCCTCCAAGGAGCATTCCGACTTCACCCTCTCCAGGACAAACCTGTTTGTTCTCCTAGCAGTCTACGGTATATTCAACACTCTTCACCACCACCACAGCTCAAAGGCCTCAATTCTAATGGCACTTAGGAACAACATAAAACCAGCAGATTCAGAATATATCTGTTTCTGTTAGGAAAGACAGGCAGTCTTTTCCAGCATTATTTAGTAATATTTGCTCACATAAGATGTATGGGCCTGATTTTCCCTTCTGACCTAAACCAGAAAAGCCTCATCATATTGAATAGCTTAAAGCAATGTAAAAATTCAGAGAGTACATTACTGATCACGAAAGTTGCACTGGTAAGAAGTTAACATTGCAGCTAAGCTTCATAACAGACAGTTCAACAGGCGCTTTTTTGGGGAGGGTTCCTTTCTCAGAAAAAAAGGCCTGTCAAGTGTCCAGCTTCACCAAAAAGCAGCTATTGTTTAAAGTGCTCAGATATCTTGGGAATATTATTAGAAACCACATGATCATCCTATTCTTTCCTCTAAGCAGAAGCATATAGCCATCACTGTCAATATCCATGTTTTGAGGAGAGAACAAGTGTACAAATAAATGGTGTGCTGATATTAGCAAGGTTTCCTTTAACACATTCATGTGCACAATCTGAAACAAGAAGGCTAGACTGCATGGACCTGAAAACAGAAACAAGCTTTTGCCAACAGCTGTTCTTCAAGTTTATCAATTAGCTACAAAACAATGTCAACAGCTTTGCTTAAGAAACTTCCTAGTAATTTTCACAGTTGCCCCAAACATGCAAGCAACAAAGACTCACAAATGGTCTATTAAAAAATAATTGTTAAATGTGCATTAATACAATCATGTGATACCAAGTGAGGAATGGATCCACTGTCTTTGATATCTGATGTCTTACAAGCCAGGATCTGATTCATCTGTGAATAAGAAATGCCAACGCCTGGGATAGATTCTTAAGGCGCCATGTAATAATGTCTTCAGAGTCCAGATGCTGGACAGACACTAATCAGAAAACATCTGACCAATCTGTCATCAAGCAAAGTCATAGTCTGTATCAGTAAAGCTCTTATGATTAAGAAGGATGCTAAAATTAAGCAAGTTCTTACAGTAAAACAATACATTACATTGTATCTATTGCAACATAGTAATGATGATAGCAAAACAAAATATCTTTTTGGAACATGACAAAAAACCCCCAACATGTATGATCACTGTTAGGAAGCCAAAATGGAGGAAATATGAACATTCAGACCTTGGATGATGTAGTTTTAATTGGGAGGTAATGAGAAATTGCACCCATGGTGGATAGTGTTTGGTGGAGCTCCCAGTTTTAGACAGGTTTGGAAGCAGGAGTGACATCCAATCCTACAGAACAAGCCTCTGGAAACTCTATGAACTTTAGGAAATGACAATAGTTATAAAAAGGCTTCAGGTCTTTTGTTCATAGGGTCACTATGAGTCATGCTCGACTCAAGGGCAGTCAACACAACAATGCCCTCATTATCCCCTAATAATTTACCAAAACAAAAAATCATCCAGAACGATGGAGAGATCACAAAAGTGAAAACAATCTTTTCTCCATATTTTATATTCACATGTATGACTCATATATATACCATATATCAATTGTGTGTATAAGTCTGTGTATATACATATGACAAAAGTAGTTTGCATTTGGCTGGTTTCTTATGTCTGTTAGCATCTACCCACTACACCCACTGCCATCCAGTTGGTTCTATCTCTTGATGACCCTTAACTGAGTTTCCAAAACTGTAACTTTATGGGAGGAGACTGCCCATCTTCCCCCTCAGAGAAGCTGGTGAATTTGAAACTCTAACTTCTAATGCATCAACAGCCCAACTCATCATGTATTATGCTACCAGGGCTTTCAGCAAACAGTAAGTGAAAATGAGGATCAGCCTTTCTATATACATTTTGATAAGAACTGTGAGTCTATTAGAAAACAAACCTAGTAACAAATGTACCCTTGATTATAATGCCAAGAATAAAAGAAGTCTTCACTGATGGATATTTATAATAGGCTGGAATAAAAAGGAAGTTGAGACCTAGTATGTACATCTTAATCATTTGTAATTTTATTAAACTGTAGTAATATTTTTTGGCTTGTGTATTATGATTAAATAATGCCCCTCAAAAATGTTAAAAATCTTAATCCCTAGGGAACTCTGGGGGTGCAGCCTGTAGGGAACTGAGCTGTTAATTCAAAGGGCCTGCCTCTCAGGTAGTGTGAATCCATCAGGGGCTCCAAGGAGAAAGGTGAGCAATCTCCTTCCATGTGATTTCCAGCCTTAGAATCTCAGTGGAGAGGCCAAGTATGAGTCAGTTCTGACTCTAAGGAGATTAAGACAAAGGAGGAGGATATCTGTGGCTACAGCCCTATTTGGTAATAAGGGTTTATACTTAGCACACATTTGTTGCTGTTTCCAGATTCATGAATAGATGGAAGAGAAAGAAGACTGATTCTTTTTTAAAAGGAAGAATATTGATGATCTGAATAGTTAAAACTCATGACTTTTGCTATGTAAATGAGATCATATTAGTGTAAGGTATATTTGAAGTCAATCTCTGGGAGCTATAAATGAAGCAGACTAAACAAAGAAGCACAGTTAAGGGAAAACAGCTCAAGAAGATCACTAAGAAGTCAAGAACTAGATACTAGGAAGAGATAAGGACATTACCTGGGGCCAAGAGAAAGTCTTCCTAGAGCTTCTAATGCATCTAGAGCTAGTGATTAGAAGACTTCTAGCCTCTTAAACTAGAGGCTAAAACTATGAAAGTAAACTTTTTTGTTAAAGCTTTTGGTATTTCTCTTATAGCAGCACCTAGTTCTCTTACAGAGAACTAAGATGATGTTGTGTGACTCTGAGTTGGAACTGACCCATAGCTGACTTTCTAACGAGTTTTCTGTGGCAGTAAATTGCATTAGAAGGGACTGTCCATCTTTCTCCCATGGAGCAGCTGCTGGATTCAAATCAAGTGACTCTGGGGTTGCAATGCAGCTTCTTACTGCTAAGCCATCAGTGGTTCCATTAGTCGGTGGTTCTGAGGTATGTTGTTGTTATGTGCCATCGAGTCGCTTGCGACTCATAGCAACCCTATGTACAACAGTCCTAAACTCTGCTCTGTCTTGTGCCAATCGCACTGTCTCTGACACTCCCATGGTGACTACCCCAGTCACCGAATCAATCTACTTCATAGAGGGCCTTCCCCTCCTGCGCTGGCCCTCCACCCTCCCCAGCATGATGTCCTTCTCCAAGGACTGGTCTCTTCTTACAACATGTCCAAAGTATGTTAGATGGAGCCTCAGAATCCTTGTCTCCAAAGAGCCACCCGGTTTAACCCTTTCCAGGATGAATCTGTTTGTTTTCCTAGCAGTCTATGGTACTCTTCAATACTCTTCTACAGCACCACAGCCCAAAGGCATCAATTCTCCTTCTATCCTCCTTGGTCACTGTCCAACTCTCTGATGCATAACAAGTGATTGCAAAGACCATGGCCTGCATCAAACACACCTTAGTCTCCAGAGAGACACCATTGCTCCTCAGTACTTTGGAGAGGTCCCTAACAACAGACTTTCCCATGGCAATGTGCCTTTTGATTTCCTGGCTACTGGTGTCAAGAGTGTTGACTGTGGAGCCAAGCAAACTAAAGCTGTGAACAGTCTCAATCTCTTCACCATCCATCCTGATGCTTCCAATTGGTCTAGTGGTGAGAATCTTTGTCTTCTTGACATTGAGCCTCAATTCATATTGTAGGCTGCGGTCCTTGACCTTCTGCAGCAGGTGCTTCAGGTCCTCCTCAGTTTCAGCAAGCAGGGTTGTGTCATCTGCATAACGCAGATTGTTGATAGATCTCCCACCAATCTTGACCCCACATTTCTCCTCACAGAGCCCAACCTCCTGGATGATCTGTTCTGCATACAGGTTAAAAAGGTATGGAGATAGGACACATGCCTGGCATACACCCTTTCCAATTTTGAACCATGCAGTGTTCCCATGCTCTGTTCTGACGACTGCCTCCTGACCCAAGTATAGGTTTCACATTAGAACGATCAAGTGTTCTGGGATTCCCATTCTTCTCAGAGTCAGCCACAGTTTGTTATGATACACATAGTCAAATGCCTTTGCATAGTCAATGAAACACAGATGGACATTCCTCTGGTATTCCCTGCTTTCAGCTAAGATCCATCTAACATCAGCTACAATATTCCTAGTACCACGACCCCTTCTAAACCCAGCCTGGACTTCTGGTAGTTCTCTGCTGATGTGCTGTTCCAGTAGTTTTTGGATAATCTTCAGCAGAATCTTGCTTGCATGTGAAATCAATGATATCGTCCTGTAGTTTCCACACTCTGCTGGGTCACCTTTCTTTGGGATGGGAACAAATATAGATCTCTTCCAGTCAGTTGGCCAAATGGTTGTTCTCCAGATTTCTTGGCACAACTTGGTGAGCACATCCAGGGCAGCATCTGTTAGCTGAAATATGTCAATTGGTATACCATCTATTCCTGGGGCCTTACCTTTTGCCATTTCCTTCAAAGCAGCCTGAACGTCTTCTTTCACAACCATAGGCTCTTGCTCATAGACCACTATTTTCAGTTAGAGGTAATCATACTAGATTATATAAGGCACTGCTGTTGTGTACGACTGAGTTGGAATGGACTCACAGCTGACCTTAGAGCTGATTTTCAGAAGCAGTAAATGGTATGAGAGATTGCCTACCCTTCTCCCCCTGGGGCAGCTAGTGGACTTGAATTGTGTACCTTAGGAATGATAGCTCAATTCCTTACCATTCAGTCACCAGCCTTCCCTAATATAAGGCAGGGGCTCATTGATTTTTTGACTGGTTGGGGCTGTAAGCTTTGGCCTTTAGGTCACACAATTCTGAGGGGCATGATTAAGAATGATCTCATTTCCAAAGTGGCTTGTTTACTCACCATATATTCAAGCTTTCTTCCCTCCTCAACTTCTGTGGCTTTTTAATAGTTTTAAAGGAAATGGCTAACACTCTCTGAGTTCGGTGATTTCTGTCATCAACCATTCAGACATTTTCCTCATTTCTCACCATCACTGTGTGATCTATCAGCCTTGTACAATGCTTGGCCAATGGCCATATTAATTTTCTACTTGAAAGAACACAAATAGAAAACAGCTTATGACGAAGAGAGTGGGGGTGCTTAGGGAATAGCAGTTTGTCTTACTGCATAGCAATTAGGGTGGCAAACAGAAACAGTAACAGGATTGGAACTGATACCTTGCCAAAACTCCCCCCCCATCATCCTGTCGGGGGTGTTAAATGGCTTTTAAAATAGTGGCTATCAACAGTTATTTGCCCTTTTGGAAATGATACAGGCAGCTGTGACATCAGAGAGCTCCAGTTTCCATGGTGATTATTAGTGATGGTATTTCAACTGTTGTGGTTAGATTTAAAGTGTAATCCCTAACACTTATACCACTAAGAGAGGGAGGAGGAAGACTTTCTTTTTAATTTAAAAAAAAACCCAACACTTTTTTCATGGCAACCCCCCTTAATTATCTCAGAAGATAAAACTCCTAACTTTCAGGTAAATGAGGTCTGTGTAAAAGATACTAGAAGACATAAACAAGTGAGGACTAATCATCAAATATTTAGATGCAATTAACTGTTATTTATTGCCTTCAAGCTATTTAACTAGTTGTTCTTGCTCAAACTCCCTGCCCTCAAGTTGATTTCAATTCATAGTCCCAGTGCCTTTCCAAGGCTGGAAATCTTAGGGGGAGGGACTGCTCATCTTTCTCCCTCACAGTCTCTGGAGGGTTCTGGAGACACACAGCCTTTGCGTTAGCAGTTAACATGCTACAGATTACATCGCCTGACACATTCATTCTTATATGTAAAATAAGTCTTTCTTTACCATGAAGCAATTACTCTTAAGTTGAGAAATAACCTAAATGGCAGTGGTGGTGGGAAATCATCTTTCTTCTTAGTTTTGGACAATTAAAGGGCTACTATTCAGCCCACCATGAAAATTGCTCAAATGCAGGGCCAGCATCTCATCCTTGCCTATTTCTCTCCTTAGGTGTGGTCCCTTGCACTCATGAAATACTCCATACATTCTCACTGAATTTGGTATTGACCAAGCTACGTATTTTATCTTTGCTTTATTTTATTTTTAAGTTAGAATTGACAGGAAAAACTTTAAAACACAACTTACTTACTAATGCAATTATATGTGCTTTGAAAAATAGACTGAATAATTAAAAGCCCATGTTTCTGAGAAAATCCTTAATTTGACACAGATAAAGAAGCTATCAATTTTCTCATGTAGTTATTAAAAAGTAGTTTTTTCATGTAATAATAACATAAATAACAAAATATTGTCATTTTTACTAATTTTAAGTGTACAATTCAGCCACATCATTGCACCATGATGTATAATCAATTGTCATTATCCACTTCCAAGTTTTCCTGAAAACAGAAACCCAGTATCTCTTAATAATAACTCTCTATTCCTGTCAGCCCCTGGTAGCCACTAAAAACCTTTTGTCTCTTTGAATCTGTCTATTCTAGATATTTCACATAAATGAGAAAACACAATTTTGTCCTTCTGTGTCTGTCTTCTTTCACTCAGCAAAATGTTTCCAATGTTCATTTATGTTGCAGTTTGCACTAGAAACTATTTCCTCCGGTTGGCTGAATAATACTCCACTGTATGTATATGGCACATTTTGTTTACCCATTTATATCTGTTGAAAGATACTTGTTTCCACCTTTTGGTTTTGGGAATATGAACAATCATTATCAGTTTGCGTATCAATTTTCTAGTGCTTTGGATATATAAGCAAAGGCATTATTTTTAAAAAGCTAATTCGGCTACAAATATACAAAGTATACTTCCTATAAACACAACATACTGAGGTCAACTTTGATTATGAATCCAAGTAACCTTGGGAAATTTGCTGGCAAGATGAAGGAAAGTCATGATGAATCAGAATGTAATTTTTTAAAAAAAAAACACAAACCACAACAGAAACCTTTGTAAATACATTAATTTTACAGTCACAGTAACGAAAATGATAAATTATTTTGTCACTCTCTTACTCAAATTACTAGTTATGCTAGGAGAGAATATCTGAGCCCTAAGTATGATTTACATAAAGGTCTATAAATTCTAAATAAGGATGGACTTACAAATCAAGAACAAGGTCAGGGAAAATACCTCCTATGATGCTTAGCTTACAAAATACAGCCTGCTGTGACTGAAGGCAGTAAGTACATACAAATCATGAACTGGATTAGCCATCATGGAAAGTTTATCACTATAATTTTCATTGTCAAACAGCCAACCTACAATGAATGGGACTGGGACCAATGAAAGGATGGACTTTCAGAAAAGGAAATCTACCTGAAATATAACCAGTGAAATACAAACCACATGAGGAAGTAAACGGAGCTGAAATAGTAAGGGGCAGAATCCTATACTGTCAGAATTAGAAATGGCCATCTAACCCACATGTTTTTAAATATGGAGATAAAAGTCAATAGATATCAAGTAAAATTATCAAGATCACAAAGAGAACTACTAGCAAAGGAGGAATGAAATCCTGGCCAATTGGCTCCCAAGCAGTGTTGCTTCTTGTGTGTCACGTCTCATAAAGGGTTTGAGGGAAATGCAGCACACACAGAGAGGATTTTCATTCTAAATATTAATTCATGGAAAAGACTTTTAAAAAACAAAAACAAACAAACAACCCCATCATTGTTCTCAAATCGGAAAGACCACAATTAAAATGAGATGGGGGAAAAATAAAAATTCAAAACTCCACCTCATAACAATGTATTCTTTTCAGACACATTTTAAATCTGTTCTTGGAGGTCTTAACAGCAGACATTTCAGGTGTCTGATTCAGAAAGAAAAACAGAACTGTAGTATATTACTAACTCAAAGAAATAATCTACTGGCAATTTCATATATTACTGTTTGTTGTGTTTTTGGTGTGTTTTTTTTCCATTTGAAGGGTGACCAGAGCTTGAGTCAAACCACCCTGGAACCTAGGTGGTTTCTTCTATAGAGCGCTACAGCAGAGTTTACAAGCAAGATTTGGCAAGGAGCAGCACATTTTTCTGTCATCAAAACTCACTTTAGTTCCAAGAAAGCATACGAGGTTCGCCCTATGGAAATCCTCTGGTCAGAATAAATCTCAATAAAAATTGTGTGCATGTATTATACCAGCAGACAGAAGAAAGGTTCTTCCTTGTTACTTTGAGCAAGCTTCCTACTTATTATTTTAAAAAGTAACTCTTCAAGCAGATGATTGGAAACTGAGCTATTATTTAGATTATAATAAAAAGCTAGAAACGGGACAGATGCTGATTTCCACTTAGAAAGCACCCCACTCTTACAAAGCTGCAATTTGAGCTCCTGTGAGCAACTGAGTGTGACCTCAGGCAAGTCAGAGGGCCTCTCTGCAGGCAGTATTTCTAAAAGGAGATGGATGGCATCCAGGCAAATGAAATAATATAGAGAGCTGTGATAGAATACCGATGCTCATCAGCTTTAAAATTCATTATGTCGACACAGACACCAGATAATCACTTGATTGCACATAAGAAACTGGCAGCGAAGGCACTGGCAGTCACAGAGAGCTATCATTACCTTAATGATTTGGGAAAGAATACTAAATCCTCAAATACGATACAGAGATGTGTTTTTCTTTTAACTGGGTTGGGGAGGGGGGTGGTGAAGGTGGAAGTTGGGGTGGAACCAAACCAAGAAAACCAGCTTCCACAAATTTATATTTGGTGTGTGGTCTGAAGATGGGCAGCATCAGATAACATTTGGGAGTGAGCTAGAAATACAGGAGCTCAGGCCCCAGCCCAGCCCTGACGAATCAGAACTTTCATTTTAACAAGGTTGCTAGCAGTGCATTTATATTTGCGAGAGTGGCATCCACTTCCTAAATAACATGCCTCTGGAAACTCCATGAACTTTGATAAATGATGATAGTTATAGAATGGCTTTGGGCCTTTTGTTCATAGGGTCGCTATGAGTCGTGCTTGACTCAACAACAATCAACAGCAACAATACTGAAAACAGAGTCAATGGGTGACACAAACACACAAACATTTCAATAGCCAGTTCCAAATAAAAAAGTTAGTGATTTAGAAGAAAGTTTAGGCAATTTACAAGGAGGTCACAGTCACTGGAAACCCTACTCACATTTCTACTGTGAAACATAATGGCGTTGCCATTATTCAGAATGGTTTTAGTCTACTGGAAACACTCATAGATGCTCACACAGAAAATTCAGGTTGAATGAAATTCCACATGACAGCAACCCTTCATTGCATATACTGTGGACATGTTTTTATGAGTACCCAGTCCCTGGAGAAGAACATCAAGTCTAGAAATGCAAAGGGTGAGAAAAAAAGCAGATGATAATGACATGGACTGACACAGGAGTTCTAACAATGGGTTCAAATGTAACTATGATTGTGAGGTTGGCGCAGGATCGGGCAGCATTTTATTTTGTTATATACAGGGTCTCTATAAATTGGAACTGACTTGACAGGATCGAACAACAATAGCAAACACCCTACACAGATGCATGTGTAAAATAAATTCCAAGTCAGTCCTGGCCCATTTCCTGGTGTTTATGTCAACTGAAAGCCAAAAGTTGATAGGCAAGCTTTAAAAATTTTTTAAAAAATTAGAGAAACCAGGAGATCCTTATTTAACTCTTCTTTACTGTTACTAAACATAAAAGAAGACCTATCAAGTTAGCTATGTTAAGAAATGCCTAGTTAATCTATGTGAATAATGCTAAAACTTATATTAAATGATTAAATGAGCCTGAATCATTACATTTTCATAATTATAATCATTAAAACTTGGGCACGGGCATTGACATATTGGTTTGCAACAATTTACTAATTGATTTACTGATTTTTTAGAAAGAGATTTCATTTCAACTTTCGTTTTCATAAAAGATTATATTCTGAAGCTTAGTTTAGCCTTTACAGTCTAACAGGTTAGCAAATAAACTGGAAGAAAATAAGTAAATACTGAAGGAAAAAAATAACCTAAATATTGCTTATGACTTTTCCCATGGTAGCTTCCTACTGAGAATATAAATTTTTATAAGGATGTAATATGAAAGAGTAGGCATGAAAGGATGAATACATTATTTCTTCCTCTATTTGTACCAGAATTTCCTTTTCTTTCCCATTTCACCAATTATCTGATGTCCCAGATAAGGGATGAGGAAGCTTCCAAAACTGGGGAGAGCTGCTCCCCAAGAACAAAATCCCTGAGAACGAGATCTAAGCAAAACCTCTTTTCTAACATCCAGTGCTGGCCACTGAATTGTTATTTCAATTTTCTGAACAATAGTGATAATCTCCACATGGTATGTATTTTTCACTGATCTATATTATTAAATTCCATTTTCTCAGACTGAGGCCTTAGGCACAAAGCATAAAGCACAAAGATGAGTTGGCCCATGATGACCAGTATGACAGGCGGCAGAAAAGACAGGTTTCAGATTATCTGTCTGAGGGTCAGCTGCCTGGCTACTATTCTCAGAGAGCTGGAAGTTCTATGTCAAAATGCTCACACAAATTTTTTTTTTGTGCTTAAGAACAAATTCTTCACTATTCAACTATTCAGCTCTGACTATTTTTGAAGGCCAGAGTCATAAATAGGGGCAAGAGAAGAACAAGGCACATTCCACCGTGGGACCAACTTAAACAGGTAAAGGAATCACAAACTCTCCCCTCCTCCAATTACCTGAAATGACAGCCATTTTCGAAGATCCATGTTCTTCTCTAGCTATTCTTTCTGCTTCCTCCATCAGTAGCATGCCAAATCCCTATCAGAAGCAACAGAGGGGTGTGAGGAATTAGGAAAGAAAAGAAGCTCATTAACAAGGGCCCAAGAAGGCAGGTATATTTGAGCAGTTGCCCAAATCTGTTAATGCGATGAACAGCCATTTGTGGGAGGAAGGAAGGAGAAACACTTCAATTATACCATAAGCAGAACACTGAAAAAGATGTACTTTACAAGGGAGCCACCAAAGGGTCCTGCATGGATGATGTAATCTCCTCATAAGGGAATACCTTCCTCTCCATGTCTCATTGTAGAACTTAGATGCAATCTCCTCGTGATGACAGTCTGGGGCATCTAATCTTTTACATACTAATTTATCATACTCGTCTAATTTCTATCAGGCTTTTGATACCAGATAAAATTCTTTTATCATCATTTTGAGTCTTTCCCCACATCAATCATTAGTTGGTTTCAACCCATCTATTCCTGAAAAAGTAGCCTGCTATTTTGGCTGCTTGGGGATTGAGCAAGGCTCCACTTTATAGAACTCAGCTCACATCTGTAAAGTGCTTTAATGTTACCACCTCTACTGTTTTCACCGTAGGCTGAATCATATGAAATTGCAAATTAGACCATTTTGTAAGTCCCAAAAATGGCAATTTCATATGGTTCGTTCTACTATTATGTTTTACTTGACTGAGCTCTGTTTCCCCCCCTCATCCTCTCACACAAAGGGTGTAATGTGGCATCTTTGAACAAATATTTGTTCCACTATTGCATACTTCCTGCCCTCTTTTCTGTTTCTTTCCTTTTCCTCCTCATTCCTTTTCTCTTTTCCTACTTAGAAGAATATTTTCAATTATACATCGAGCAGAGATGGAATACAGGATATACCTGATGCTGAAATTTAGTAGGATCCCGACTGTTCACAGGAACGACACTTCCATACACATGCAGTTCTCGGACTATGGAAGAACCACCACCCAGTTCAAAACGGAAGGTTTCCTCAGAACACTTGCGCAGTCGGAGGAGGCCAATCAAAATGTCTTGATCCGGGTCTTCATATGACAAGAAAGTTTCCCAACCACCATTTGCAACATAATCTCTCCTTACTAATTCAACCTGTTTAACAAAATTATACAAAAAAAAAATGTTCTTCAAAACTAAAAAGCAGAATTTTTAAAAATAATGTGTATTTCTTTAGGTGAATATCCACCAAAACACTCACTGTCATGGACCTGGTTCCAAATCGTTTAGACTCTTGACCAGGTTTCTGAGGTGTAAATTGTAATGGGAGGAGAATGCTTACCTTTCTTCCATGGGCAGCTGGTGGGTTTAAAGTGCTGACTTTTTGGATAGCAACTGGTTATGTTATACACTAAAAAGTCAGCAGGGCTACTGAACTAAGTATGTTTCTTTAGGATAATATCCAGTTAGAGATAAAGAATGAATAAAATCAAATTATGCTTCTTTTTCCTTATCTACATTCCAACATTATGGAGCACTGGTGGCTTAGTGGTAAGGAACTACACTGCTAACCCAAAGGTATGTGGTTTTAATCTGTCAGCTGCTCCTACCACATGATTTACTGCCTCTGAAAACCTGGTGACGGGTCAGCTATAAGTTAGTTCCAACTCAAAGGTACTCAACAACAACACCACTCCAATATTACTAATTAAATAAGAGCTCACATCTTAGTCAAGGGTTATAAAAGTAAAACACTTAAGAAATATTTTAACTTCATTAAGCTTGATATTCTTAAAGGGATTTTAAATCTTAGATCCTCTGTGAACAATCTCCAAGGTAAAATTACAAATTATGTCATGTATGTAATCCTTGGGAGCACATTCCTGCCCCAAAGTTCTCAGAAACTCAATGGTTTAATTTTCTCCTTCACTAAAAACTGCTTTCAGTAAAAAGCAAAAAACATAATGTAATACTGGTCATTTGTTCCTTGATGGAATTTTAAGAAACTATGGTAACCCACAAGGAGCTTGGGTTACCTCGTGAGTAGCGAGCCAACTGAAACTTGGGAAGTTCGAATCTATCAGCTGCTCTTTGGGATAAGGACAGACAATTTCCTCCTTCTGATTCGGTTTCTGAAAACCTGCTGGCTCAGCTATGAGTCAGTTCCAACTTGACAGCAATGAATAAGTGAAATGGGAAGCCATTTTAAATATTTAAAATACCATGCCAAGTTAAAGGATAAAAATATTAAAGACAATTCCATTAGTGGGGAGTAGCAACTTACATAGGTTTCGACTCTCACTCATTGTTCAAGTGGCCCCTGTGTTCTGCATAAATGATGCAATATATAATAATATGCATATACGGAGAAACCTACACATGCACATATGGCTAACTTGGATGCACTCAGGAAATTAAGAGATTATACTCATAGTGAATAATGCAGTTCAGATCAACACTTCTAGTCTTACTCAACTTAATGTTTGCTAAATAACTGGACTGCACAAGAATTTGGTAAAAAAAAATTAACTGCTGTAATTTGGATTTACTCTTTTCCTCAAAACACCCCAAGTGAGAAAGATGTCAATTAAATACACAATTTATGTTGTGAACAGAAAAATGAATGGTGACATCTTTTATCCTAGCCTTTCTTAATCAGGGTTCCTCAAGGGAATTAAAAATCACAAAAATGTTGCTGCTTTGGCACACTAATATAGTTGCATAGAAGTTAATATATACAATGAAAAGAATAATATAAACAATGAATACATTAGGGTTAATTTTTGTGGAATCCTTGTTGACATGGACTAAAGTATTCCTCTGATTAACATTAGTGGTTAATAGTCTAACAATTACATACTAAGGGGTAATCAGATCATACTCTACACAAAGGATTAATATCAGTCACATATAACAATTTACATTCGAACTCATAAAATTAAGTAAAAGGAAAGATGTGGTTCTACAGTTCATCAGCCACATTTCAAGTATGCGTTTTTTTTCCGTGACTATCATATGGAACAGGGTATTTCCAAGAAGACAGAAGTTCCATTGGGTAGCGATGGTCAAGAATGAATATTAGGGGGAGCTCTGGTGGCCTAGTGGCAAGAAGCTGCACTGCAATCCCAGAGGAACACGGTTCGAATCCACCAGATGCTCTGCCGGGAAAGGAGGGACAATCTCCTCCTGTATCAGTCAGATCTGATTTGACGGTACACGCACACACACAAATAAGAAAATAAAAATTTGGAAAAAAAAAGAATGAATATTAGATGTGGTTCTCCTAATCCGCCCCTTTTAGAATTCATTCACTGCGTATTTGGGTTCCCTATCTTGGGATCAGTAAGTGATGCAAAATTACTCTCTGCTCAGTGTACTCGTTAACAGGACACAAACTCTTTCTTAAAATAAACCCAAATACCCAACCAGCAAATTCTCCTCCACAAAAAAAAAAAAAAAAATCTTAAAATAAACCCAAATACCCAACCAGCAAATTCTCCTCCACAAAAAAACAAAACAAACAAAGCAACAAAAAAACTCAACAAACCCACAACAAAAAAAACCAAACCAAACACAACAAAACCAACTAACCTGGTATGGTCGTACTTTGTGATGAATTTCTTGGATTCCAACTTCTCTGGTTCTCACATCTCGACACTTAAAAAAAAAAAGGATAGAGGTTTAAATATAAAATTGGGTAATAATTTTTTAATTTAAATTTCTCTACCAAGCACTGATTTCTACCAGCTTTTACAGTCGGAGATCGATCGAACATGCAATCAAGATATTTTGATAATAATGGGTGACTGGAATGCAAAAGGTGGGAATAGAGAAGTAGAATCAGTAGTTAGAAAACATGGACTTGGTGAGAGAAATGAAGCTGGAGATAGAATGATTGAATTTTGCATAATCAATGACCTACTCATTGCAAATACGTTTTATAAGAAACATAAACGTAGGTTATACACATGGATTTCACCTGATAGTATACATAGGAATCAGATCGATTACA
>NW_006399788.1:16009154-16009805 GCF_000299155.1 Elephantulus edwardii | reverse complement strand
TGCCTTTGAGCTGTGGTGCTGGAGAAGAGTATTGAATGTACCATGGACTGCCAAGAAAACAAACAGATTCGTCCTGGAGAGGGTTAAACCAAGCTGCTCCTTGGAGGCAAGGATTCTGGGCTTTGTCTAATATATTTTGGATGTGTTTTAAGGAGGGACAGGCCCCTGGAGAGGGAAATCATGCTTGGGAGGGTGGAGGGATGGCGCAGGAGTGGAAGACCCTCTATGAGGAGGACTAATTCAGTGACTGGGGTAATCGGGATGGGTGTGTCGAAGGCAGTGAGATTGGCACAGAATAAAGCAGAGTTTAGGGCTGTTGTACATAGGGTTGCTATGAGTCGCAAATGACTCGATGGCACATCACAACAACAACCAAGCATTTGACTGTATGGATCACAACAAACTATGGCTGACATTAAGAAGATTGAGAATTCTAAGAACACTTAACTGTGCCCATATGAAAGCTAAACCTCGACCAGGACACTGTTGCCCAAACAGAGCAAAGGAACCCTATTTAGTTTGTTGTTCTTGTTGTTGTTGTTGTTATGTGTCGACAAGTCACTTGCGACTCATAGTGACCCTATGTACAACAGCCCTAAACTCTGCTCTGTCCTGTGCCAATCGCACTGTCTCTGACACTCCCATCCCGAT
>NW_006399788.1:16003365-16007644 GCF_000299155.1 Elephantulus edwardii | reverse complement strand
TCATGAAATTCTTCTGTGTCTGCCAATTCCTTTCGATACAGTGACTCAGTATATTCTTTCCATCTTCTTTTAATACTTCCTGGATCATTTAACAACCTTGACACATACATTTCTTGATTTTAAACTAAACAGCTCGTAGCTCTGAAGTACGAGCTGTTTAGTTTAAAATCAAGAAATGTATGTGTCAAGGTTGTAGCCTTCTTCCACACCTAGTCAATTTTTATGCTGAGTAAATAATCCATGAAGCTGGACTGTATGTTGAGGAATATGGAATCAGGACCAGAGGAAGACTCGTCAAAAATCTGTTGTTATGTAGGTGATACAACCTTGCTTGCTGAAAATGTTATTTGCTGTAGAAGATCAAAACCTTCAAAATTATTACATCTCAACATCAAGAAGGCAATAATCCTCACCAGTGGGCTGACAGGCCTCATCATAATCCATGGGAGAAAAGACTGAAGTTGTTAACCATTTCATCATCTTTCTGAGACCAATAATCAACACCAATGATACTGTAAGTCAAGAAATCAAAAACCACTGTGGCATTTGGACAAGAACAAACTGGGAGGAGGGAAGAGAGAATAGTGCAACAATGAATGAGTGGAAGCCCAAAAAAAAAAAAAGAAATCAAAAACATGTTCCATTGGGAAAATATGCTATCAAGGACCTCTCTGAAATACTGAAAGGCAATGACGTCAGCTTAAAGAATAAAATGGGCCTGATTCAGACTTTTTAATCACTTGCTATGTATTTAAGATATGGGCAATAAATACGGACAACAGAAAAAGAACTGATGCCTTTGAGTTGTGGTGTGGTGCTGGAGAAGAATACTAAATATCCTACAGACTGCCAAAATAATGAACAGAGATGGTGCGGCCAGCGTGCTCCTTGCAGGCAGGATTAATGGAGCTTTGTCTCACATACTCTGGCATATTGTTAAGGGGGCTACTCTTGGAAGTGGACATGATGCTTGGAAAGGTAGAGGGTCAGTGTAGGTGAGGAAGACCATCTCTACCAGATAGATTGACACAGTGAGTGCAGCAATGGGCTTAATCATGTCAGAGGTGATAAAGATGGTACAAGACAGAGTTTAGATCTGTTATCCATAAGGTCACTATGACTTGATCACACCTAACAACCATCACCACCACACATTACACTTTGGGTTCAAAATTAGGTGTGCACACAATTTACATTAAGAGAAATTTGAGAATGAGGATAAAAGAACATAATATCTGAAGTAATACAGTGCTCTGTTTTTAGATAAACATAGTATCTAACATAATTATGTATATAACATAATCTTAGAAGTCAACAACATAAAACATACACTGAAAAAACTAATTTTAACCAGAGAATATACGTGCATCTGAGAGTAAAATTTAAAACTATGCATATCGAGTGTAAAAAAAACAAATTCTTAACTAAAAAAGAAAGTTAGTAAAACTGCAATGGTAGGACAGTTGATATTTTTAGGATCACCATGTTTGTACTAAATTTGAAACGTCAAAAAGATACTGTGAAGATTGCTATTTTTGCAGGAAAGGGCACTGTGGAAAGAAGGATTTCCGAATCGTATATGATACAATCAAACCTGCAATCACTTAGAGGTTCTGGTGGTCAGTCCATAGCTCACTATCACTGATGGTTTTCTGAGTACTGCTGAGAGGCAGTATTAATGATATGCTCTACATTGTATATATTCTGCCCCCTAAAGAACCATTATAAGGATTCTAACATTTTTTGCTAATGATAAAAGAGCACCCTAAGAAAATTGGTAATGTCATAGTACATGACTCTACTAATAGTACATTTATGCAGGACTGCTATATATTTATGGAGCTCTGGTAGCTTAATGGTAAGGAATTGTGCCAACAGCACAAAGGCAAGCAGTTCAAATCCATCAGGTACTCAGTGGGAGAAATATGGGCAATCTCTTCCCATGTGATTTACTGCCTCTGAAAACTCAATGGAGGGTCTGCTATGGGTTGACTCTGACTTGACAGTACACAACAAAAAGATGGGGGGTGGGTGTGTGTGTGTGTGTGTAGCATTCTGTGCAAAAAACCAAAAGCTATTTAGTTCAATAAAAACAAAGCTATTTCCAAACCTACCCCAGAAAGCAGCCAAATAGCAAAGTAAAACTTTGTTGATATGGATTCTATTACATGTGTTGTTGTTAAGCACCATCAAGTCAGAACCGACTCACAGTGACCTTCAGTGGATTTTCAGAGGCAGGAATGGGTTTTAAAAAAGAGGAGAGCGCCCGGCAGCTGGTGTATTCAAACTGCATGCCTTAGGGATTACAGCACAGCTTCTTACCACTAGGGCACCAGATTATATAGTAAACAAAGATCCTAAGTCTCTATAATTATTAATCTATTAAATTAACATGTTGTCTTTTAGCTAAAGTTGTTCTATATATATAGTAGCATGCATGTGAATGTTCTATAGTTATAAGCTCTAAAGTTAAGACTTAGATGCCTTTTTTCCATGTTTGTTTAAAGGCAGAGATTGGTAGGAAGTTTTTTTCTGTAGAGATGTGGCCTGTAGGAATGAGCTATCTTCTGGCTGTGACTGAATTCTGACTGAATTCCAGTGTTTAGTCAAATTCAGTGTGCTTTAGGAGAGGCTATTAAGATTTATGAGAGGTGGAGGTCTGAAGATGGGTGGATACTGAGATTATCAGGATAACTGGGCCCTATTAGTCACTTTAGCATTGGTATTTGCAGAGAGAAGCTGGTGAGAAAGAAAGCTAGAAACTAGGAACAACAGGCAAATGAGTGTGTTTGGTGACATAAATTACTATAAATGCACTTGCTGTTTATCTGGAACGGAAATTGTTCATCACTTTAAAAAAATTTTTTTTAAAAAATCCAAGAAAGTTCACAAACCTTTATTTGGACAATTTTCCAAAAAATTTCCTCCATAATAATTTACTTGAGAGAATAAAATCTCTTGATTAGTAGATAAGCCCAACATGCAAATCCTAGAGCAACATCTCTCATAGTCTATGTTTTTATTGTGCCCAAGAATCACCTACTGATGTTGGACTGAAAAAGAAACTACTGACCCATTTCAGACCTCTCAAAGCAGAATCTGAGAGCGTGGAGTCCAGACATCAGTGCTCAATCTAGAGATTATTCATGGCTTATCTTCTGAGCATCTACTCAAAGTACTTTCTAGAGCATTAAGTATCAAACCTTAGTATACACAAGAATGACTTACAAAAACTGTTAAAAATACAGATTACTAGGTTCTTCATACTTGCAGGGCAGCAGAGAGGAGGTGCTTAATAAGTAATTCTTCAATACATAAGTGACTGATTAGATATGTTGGGAGGGGATAGTTAAGAGATTGGCAGACATGTTTCAGGAGCATTGTTTGTTAATTTTTTCATGTATACAATTATCTTCAAATGCACATTATCTTCTTCTGAGGAACTAAGTCATATAGTTCTTTGATAACTTCTAGTAAAAAATTGAACACATAATACTTTAAAAAACAAACGTTTTAAAAAAAGAAGTTGAGAACACAGTTGATAAAGTGGTTAGTTATGAAAAGGCATTAAACATACCTACATTCTGTTCAGAAGGCAGAAGAGGATAAAGGGCAAAGAGGATGCAACCAGTACAACTTCCAGGTTCAATTTCAACACATTGTAGGTCTTAAATATATTTTTTTAAAAAGCTTTTCTGATGGTACAACCACTCTGGAAGGCAGTTTGGCGTTTCCTCAAAAAGCTGAACATAGAAATTCCATTTGACCCAGCTATTCTACTGCATGGAAAATATTCCAAGAAAATAAGAATTCAGGCACAAATGGAGACACGTACACCAATGTTCACAGCAGCATTTTTCACCATCACAAGGATATGGAAATAACACAAACATCCAAACCACAATAGAACAGATTGAGAAATTGTGATGGTACATTCACACAATGGAATACTATGCGACACACAGGAGCAATGATTCTGTAAATGACTACCTAACTTTAGAGGGTCTGGAGAGCATTATGCTAAGTGAACTAACTCAGTGCCATAAGGACAAATACTGTATAAGACCATTATTGTAGAATGAATATGAGGATCCAAGGAGGGAGGATGAGGCAGAGGGTAAGGATGGCCAGGAGGAGCAGGAAGGGGGGGGATAAATCGCAGTATCACACAGTCTGATGGGTGGATGGAGAGGTAGTTAAGGAAATGGGAAAGATCCTGTGTGAAAAACAATGTATACGAACTTTGTAAGTAAACCAATATAAAATAAAAATTTTATTT
>NW_006399788.1:16000878-16002545 GCF_000299155.1 Elephantulus edwardii | reverse complement strand
TGTATATATTATATATAATATATATGTATATACATATATAAAATAGCTTATGAGATATAAGTGACAAGTAACTAGTAAGTTTAAAAGCTTGGCTTAGCTAGCAACTGGTCTCAATGATTCCTGCTTCCCCTTTCTATAACATAAATTAAAAATGTACCTACAGTAAAACAAAAATTGTCTAACAGAAGACAAAATTTATTTCCTAGCACAAATATGAGAGCTCTGGTGACCGGTAAGGAGCTGCATTTCAGTCCCAAAGACATTGCTAGTTCGACTCCCCCAGTTGCTCTACTGGAGAAAGATGAGCACTCTCCTCTCAGGGGATTTACCACCTTTGAAAACCTGCAAGAGGGTCAGCTATGGTTTGGGTCCGACTCAATAGTACATCATAAAAACAATAATAGCACTAATATAGCAAATAAATGGGCATCAAAGAGACTTCAGTCAAAAGTTGAAATTGTTACATTTTAGTAGCTCCAACACACACTTCAACAAATATCAGCAGCATCAGGATAGATGGTGAAAAGATGTGAGATTGTTCCCACCTTTAGCTTGCTTGGCTCCATAGTCAACACTCTTGGCAACAGCAGCCAGAAAACTGAAAGACATATTGCGATGGGAAAGTCTGCTGTTAGAGGCCTCTCCAGAGTACTGAAGAGCAATGGTGTCTCTCTGGAGCCTACGGTGCACCTGACACAGGCCATGGTCTCTGCCATTACTTGCTATGAGTCAGAGAGCTGGACAATGACAAGTGATGACAGAAGGAGAATTGTATTGAGAAGAGTATTGAATATACCATGGACTGTTAAGAAAACAAACAGATTCATCCTAGAGAGGGTTAAACCAAACTGCTCCTTGGAGGAAAGGATTATGAAGCTTCATCTGACATACTTTGGACATGTTCCAAGGAGGGACCAGTCCTTGGAGATGGACATCATGCTTGAGAGGGTGGAGAGACGGAGCAGGAGAGGAAGACCCTCTATGAGATGGATTGATTCAGTGATTGGAGTAATGGGGGTGGGTGTGTCAGAGACAGTGAGGATGATACAGGACAAGGCCTAAGGTTGTTGTACATAGGGTCTCTATGATTTGCAGGCGACTCAATGGCACATTACAACAACAAGAAGTCAATATTTTTCTGTTTGTTTTAAAATCTGAATTAAGCAAAACATGCTCTGCACACCTGCTCCTTTTCAAAGGCAAGTCCTCAGTTTGCACTGTCTATATTTAATTGGTTAGAAAAAAGATTTGAAGAAAATAACAATTATCTTTTCTTCCCTCTTTTTGCTTTTCAATCAACTTGATTCTTTTCCCTTTTCTTTTTACTAATTTTTTTAAGTGTTACATAAATACAATTAGCTAATTCATCCACTTGGTTCTAAGAAGATACTCTCCCTCAAAATTTTCAAAATCCAATCAATTAGCATTTCACTCTACACAATAAATCTACTAGGCTCTGGAGGTCAATAGAGTTCCCACAGAGACACAATCTAAGATAAACTAATGTTTGTTAAGACAATGACAACCCAGGGCGTCCTACGTTATGTTGTTGTTGTTGTTATGTGCCATCGAGTAGCTTGCGACTCATAGCAACCCTACGGACAACAGCCCTCAACACTGCTCTATCTTGTGCCAATCTCACTGCCTCTGACACACCCATCCTGATT
>NW_006399788.1:15999477-16000362 GCF_000299155.1 Elephantulus edwardii | reverse complement strand
CAGTTTCATTTGGAATTGAAAGAAGCCCCGAATAAGCAAAGCACTCCTTAAAAATAGAAGAAAGGTAGGAGGCATCTCACTCCCTGATTTCAAATCCTACTACAATGCCATGGTGGTTAAGATAGCATGGTACTGGTACAATGAGACACATAAATCAATGGAATAGAATTGAGAATCTGGAGATCAGCCATCTATCTATGGTCAACTGATTTTTGACAAGGAGGTGAAATCAGCTAAGTGGGAAAACAGCCTTTTTAACAAATGGTGTTGGCAAAATTGGAAAAGTATCTGCAAAAGACTCAAGCAATATCCACACCTCACTCCATATACAAAAACCAACTCAAAGTGGATCATGGACCTAGGACTAAAACCAAGGACTATAATAATCTTCATTAAAGAAAAGCTTGTAAGAACTCTAGTAGTCCTAATCCACAACATAAACAGTTTTCCACGTATCCTGAAAGATATAAAACCAGGAGAAGATAAAATAGATGAATGGGACCTTCTAAGAATCAAATCCCTTTGCACATCCAAAACCTTCTCTAACAGGGTAAAAAGGGAAGCCAAAGACTGGGGAAAAGTATTTGGAAATGACATGTCAGATAAGAGCCTTATAATACTTGAGAACCACAAGAAGATAAAGGTAAATAATCCGATTCAAAAATGGGCACAGGATATGAACAGACACTTCACCAAAGAAGACATTCAGGTGGCCAACAAGCACATGAAGGGATGTTCAAAATCCCTAGCTCTAAGAGAGATGCAAATCAAAACAACTATGAGACATCATCTCACCCCAGTCAGAGTAGCAAATTTAACAGAACAGCAAACAACAAATGCTGGCAAGGTTGTGGAGAAACTGGAACCCTTATTCACTGTTGGTGG
>NW_006399788.1:15998687-15999243 GCF_000299155.1 Elephantulus edwardii | reverse complement strand
ACCATAGGCTCTTGCTCATATGTGAGTTCATAAAAAATCAAAATAAAACTATATTTTAGAGTAATGTGAGTCACTGTGACATTGACGTGTCAAAAGTGATAATGGTTATCCATGGCAGACAGTGTTTGGTGGTGCTGCCCAGCTAAAACATGCCTGGAAGCAGGAGTGGCATCCATTTCCATAAATAGCTTGCCTCGGGAAAACCTATGAACCTGGAGAAAGAATGAGAGTCATGCAACTGTCGAGAACTTTCGTTCATAGGGTCGCTATGAGTCACCTACGACTCGATGGCACTTAACAACAAGACCAACAATGTGAGTCATATAATAAGATTTGCTTGTATTTTTCAGTGTATTAATTTTTTTCTTCTTGGAACTATAATGTCTTTAAAAATGCATTTTAAAGCTACTAACACAAGAACGATGCAAAGGCATTTGATTCTGTGGATCATAACAAACTATGGTTGACTCTGAGAGGAATGGGGAGTCCCAGAACACTTGATAGTTCTAATGTGAAACCTATACTTGGAACAGGAGGCAGTCGTCAGAACAGAGCA
>NW_006399788.1:15992052-15995712 GCF_000299155.1 Elephantulus edwardii | reverse complement strand
TTTTTTTAAATCACCTGGAAACTAAAAAAAAAAGCTACTAACAGATGAAATTAAGACTTGAAAATTTAAAAACAGGTTTATTTGAGGAAGGACTCTATAAATTCTAAATACTTCCATTTCATATGGTATATATGAAAATTAAAGTTTCCTAAATGTACTTTTATCCCCTTGAAATACTTTATAACATAAACTATGTGTTTACATTTTCACAGCTTAAGTTAAAAATGTAAATTAAAAAGAATGAATAGATAATAAACACCACTGGAATAGATGAAGGGAAGGTCAATCTAAAATGAATGGATGAACAAACATTATGTGTACTGCAATTAACAATCTGGAACCGGGCATGCATTATGGACTGAATGGGGGACAAAGAGGGGAAATTTGCATGAATACATGAATGAAAATCCATTTTGAATTTTTATTCAAATCATAATTTTAAAAAATAAAACTAGTATAATAAAAAAGTAAAAACATTAATTACTATGCATGGTATGAAATTAATCTGATAAAACCAGGGGCACATCTTATCACGTGAGTGATAAAATAATGAGAGCTCTGGTGGCCTAGTAGGAAGGAGTTGCCATCCCAAAGGCATTCAGTTTGAATTCACCATGTTCTGATGGAGGAAAAAAATAGGCAACCTCCTAATGTGCTATTTAGTGGCTCTAAAATCCCACTGGAGTGTTAGTTGTGAGTTGGTTCCGACTTGATGGTACACAACACTACCACCCAAATTACAAATACATTGTGCACTGGTATTACTGAAGTAAGTGAAAAAAACTTTAGTGGGGAAGGAAAAGGTTCTTGTGTAACAGTGGGCAGTGTGGCTGACATGTAAATGAAACTATAAGGATGAGTGAAGAGGTAGAGGAAAAATGGGTGCAGACAGGGTAAGTGCATCAGAAGAGGCAGAGATTTAAAGGCTGGGCAATCTATGGTTGAACGATGACGGTGTATTCAGAGAATCGATCGTTGAGGAGCTAATTATCCAATGCACCAAAATTCAATGATAAAATCTCAAGTACTTCCGATAGTGACATGTATTGAATTCGTATTAGCTCTGTTATTACAGCTAGAAAAAATTGTCTTTCAAGTTCCCTTTGCACAAAGTAGTTGAAGGCAATGATTCAAGACAGTGCTGTTCAGAGACTGACTCAGGGAAGCTGCAGAATCCACTGTCTAACAAAAAAATGCGCCTCTCCTAATGGTATGAGAGGAAAGTGTACCTCAATCATCTCCATTACCATGTATTTTTTTTTTCATCCTATTCTTTTTCCATAGTTTCTTCTCTGTGGTCT
Source organism: Elephantulus edwardii (assembly GCF_000299155.1). NCBI lineage: Eukaryota > Metazoa > Chordata > Mammalia > Macroscelidea > Macroscelididae > Elephantulus > Elephantulus edwardii. Next base: position 15,994,411 of record NW_006399788.1, on the reverse strand, counting down.
AATAAACCTCCCAACTGACAGAGAAATTTATTTGCTTACCATTAATTCATAGTTAGAGACCCTGGGTGGTATAAAGAGTTCACACAATTAAGTGTTAACTGGAAAGCTGGAGCTTTGAGTCCAGTTGAGGAGCATCAGTTTGTGGAAAATCAGCCTTTGAAAAGCTTATAGAATACCAGGCTACTCTGATACACACAGAAGCCCTGAGCTGGCACTGACTTAATGGCGATGGGTAAATTCAGAGATGCTTTTTCTTGTCCCTCTTTCACCAGCATACAAGACTTTACATAATGCTCTAACTTTAAACATCTGCAGGGGAAAACTTAGGTGAGTGTTAAAAACATAGAACTCATTATTCCAATAAACAGTATGTAAAATATATCTTTAAAAAAGACTTTTAAAAGTTCCTGCCTAAAGGAGATTAAAATGCATTTAAAAAATGAGGGATATTTCCACTGGGCTTCTGTTTTTTCCAAAAACGTTTTAAATTCATTTGTTTTTTGTTTTGAAAAGGTTTCAAACCTACAGAAGAGTATGAAGAATCCTGTTCCCCCAGACTCCCTGGTTGTTACTGTTAGATCTGTGTAAGCATCTGTGCACATCCTGTGACTCTCCTCCTCCCTCCTTCTACATCCATAGTTATCTTGACAAGTCTCATCACCATCAGTGTGTAGCTTATCTCAAAATAAGCTACATTATCATCACACAATCTCCCCAGTTAAGGAATCAACAATAAACAGTACTGCCATCCGATGAAAAGACTCTAGTCACACTTGAGCTGCCCACATGTTTCTCTTTGGCAGAACATCATGCCTCATCAGTCTTCATTTTTGTGACACAATTCCTCAGTCTTTTTCCTTGTCTCTCACATCCTTAAAAGTATTAAAGAATACATGCATTATAACAAGCGAAATAGAATCTATGATTAAAACCTCCAACAGCATCAACCAGAAAGTCCAAGGTGAAACAGCTTCAGTGGAGAATTCTACTAAACATTTAGAGAACTGTCACCAATACTATTTCAATTCTTCCAGAAGATGTACTTTGTTCCATGAAGCAAACATAAACCTGATACCCAATACAGACAAAGATACCAAAAGCAAAGAAAATTACAGCCCAATGTATCTTATGATTAGAACCAACCATACTTGCTGTCAAGTCAGTTCCAACTCCTGAGGTCTCCAAGGCTGTGAAATCTCTACAGGAGATTGCCCATCTTTCTCAAAGGAGTGGCTAGTGAATTTGACTATTGACCCTTCAATCAAGCAGCCCAGAAAATCATCAGCAAAATACTATCAAGCAGAAGATAATAGCCTATTAAGAGCCACAGACAAGTAGGATTTATTCCAGGAATGCAGGGAGGGTTTGCCATTAAAACTCAATCCATGTAATATATATATACCAACCACATCAACAGAACAAAGGATAGTAACTGCATCTTTGGATTCAGAAAAACACTTGATAAAATTCAACACCTTTTTTTTCCTGAAAACCCTAAAAACTGGAATACATGTTAAATTCTTCAATACAATTGAGGGCAAGTACTTAATAGAAAAAGATGAGTGCTTTTCCCTTTGAAGTTGGGAAGACTAGGCTGCCCACTATTTCTAGTCAGCATTGTTTTAGAAGTCCTAGTCAGTACATTAAGACAAGATTAAAAAAAGGGGGGGGGTATCTAGATTGGGAAGGAAGTAGAATGATTTTTTAAGGATATAGAGAAAATTTCAAAAGCCCATAAGAACATAGGGAAATTTAGCAAAGTTGCAGGCTGTAAACTCAACAACTAAAAATTGATTTTTTATGAACATTTGAGAAGTCAGAAACGGAAATTAGGGTAACTATTTCAACTACAATAGCATCTAAGAGAAAAAAAAATACTTAAGAATAGATCTAACCAGGCATAGAAAAACTACAAAACACTGCTGAAAGAGATTAAATAAGGCTCTGGTGGCCTTGTGGTAAGAATGTGCATTTTAACTCTGAAGGTATGGGGTTCAAATCCACCAGATGCTCCAAGGGAGAAGGATGGGCAATCTCCTACCACACAATTAACTGCCTCTTTTTAAAAATTACATACACACACGCACACACACACACACACACGTGTATATATATATATATTTAAAGCATATTCTTCCCATTTAATTTTTTCCCATTCATTGTTGCACATTTTCCTCCCTGCTCCCCCCTCCCCCCCCCAGTTTGCTTCTCTCTTTGGAAAAAAATAATTCTTTCATTGTTATACAACACCCTTCCCCAAGTCCACAATCTACTTTATTCTGCATTTCTTCTTCTGGACTCTTGTCATGAAAATAATATTGAGTCATATATTCCTTTTAAACAGTTTTCTCCCTCATTT
>NW_006399788.1:15978255-15991952 GCF_000299155.1 Elephantulus edwardii | reverse complement strand
TTATACAACCCCCTTCCCCAAGTCCACAATCTACTTTACTATGCATTTCTTCTTCTGGACTCTTGTCATGAAAATAATATTGAGTCATATATTCCTTTTAAACAGTTTTCTCCCTCATTTGTTTCAATGCAGTATAAATTATTTATCCCCTCTTTTCTTAAGACTCCCTCCACCCCTGATATCCTGTTTTACAACAATGGCACTATGCAGTATTTATCCTTTTGTGACTGAGATATTTCACTCAGCATAATGTCCTCCAGGGTCACCCATTATGTATAATAGTTCATGAGTTCCTTGTTTTTCAATGCAGTGTAGTATTCCATTGTATGAATATACCAAACCTTCTCTAGCCATTCATTTGTAGATTGGCAATTTGGTTGTTTCCAATGCTTTGCTATTGTGAACAAAGCCACAATAAAAATGGGTGTGCATATATTTGCTTGGGTGGTAAATCTGGTTTCTTTTGGGTATATTCGAGTAGTGGAACTGCTGGGTCAAATGGTATTTCTATTTGCAACTTTCTGAGAAAGCAACATACAGCCTTCCATAGTGGTTGCACCATTTTACACTCCCACCAACAGTGAATAAGGGTTCCAGTTTCTCCACAACCTTGCCAGCATTTGTTGTTTGCCGCTCTGTTGAGTTTTGCTATCCTTACTGGGGTGAGATGATATCTCAGAGTTGTTTTGAATTATCTGCCTCTTAAAACCTTGTGGAGGGTCAGCTATAGGTCGTTTCTGACTCAATAGTACTCAACAACTAACCCCATATAAATAAATAGAAAGGTATTTCATGTTAATGTATTCAAAACTCACTGTTAAAGATATCAGTATTACCCAGAGTGATTTGCAGAATCGATGCAACCCCACACAAACTCCCCACAGTCTTCTCATGGAAATACACACACACAGATTTACATTTTTCTGTAAATAAATTACAAAATTAGGAACGCATACCGATATTCCCAACTCTAATCCAGTGCCTTAAGCCTTAATGTTATTTGCTTTCAGTGTTGTAATTCCTTCATTTAGAAATGTGACTATCATTTTCTTTACTCACTCACTCACTCAACACACTGCCATCAAGTTGGAGGTGATTCACAGGTGACTCTCCAGCAGTTTTTCACAGGCTGCAAACTGCATGGAAGAAGACTGTCCATGCTTCTCCCTTGGAAATGCTCGTGGATCTGACCTGCCACAATGGTGCTGCCCCTGAGGGAGCAGTGCAACTCCCAATGGACTACACCATGACAGCTCCCTCAATGTCTTCAGTATATTTATTTATGCTAATTCAAGTAATTTATTAGCTCAATGTTACCAATCTCCTAACCATTGGAGGACCATCTCAACTCCTTTCTCTCATTCTCCTTTCTTAAAATGACAACTTTGGTACTGTCGACATCTCTACAACATTGCATCCACAAGCAAAGAGAAGAAAAGACAAAAAGGGCAGATGGTTTTAGAAACACTTTTAATAATGAGTAGTACTAATAAAAGATACTAAAAACTTCAAAAGAAGGAAAAATTCACTGAAGAACAGATTTATATCATATGCTGCTACCAAGCAGAACTATATGGTAAAAAGACAGGATTCCAGAAAGTCTCGCTACATACTTTGTGGCACCCTGTGTAAACGCTACTAGCGCACCTATGCAAAACAGAAACCCAGGGCTTTAGTTAGTGAATTACTAACTTGACATTTAGTAATGTCAAGATGATGACAGCAGAACATTAAAACAAAGTCCTATGCTCATGAAGCTGGCCTTGATTATCTGAAACCTCAAATCAGCCAAAAAAAAAAAAACAAACAAAAGCATTAGAGTAAAAACCTCAAACTTGCCATCCAGTTGGAACTGACTCATGGCTGACTCTCTAGTGGGTTTTGGGGGGCTGTAAATCACATAGGAGTGCCTATCTTTGTCCCTTGGAGCAACTGGTGGATTTGAATTGTCAAGTTAGTTAAAGGCCCAATAAATCAGGATTTTACTAATTAATGCTGACAGCTCATAAATGTCTTTAAACTATGTCACTAAAAAATGCAACATGGACGTTAATGGTCTTTGATAGTGGCATGCCTGGAGTGTACCAGATGGAACTTCTTTCTCAATAAGGAATAGAAATGTGGCAATCTCTGCTTTCGGTGATCAAGCCCTTCCTGCTGAAAAGGCCAGACAGGAGTCGATAAATGCTGAGGCTCTTCTACATGTAAAGTACTGTAGTAGTCTCTCTAGAATACATAAAGGAGCACTGTTACAGCCCTCTGACTTAAAACACAAACTCTGCTATCCCAGGAATTTCCCACCTCTTTCCTCTTTCCATTGCCCTGTCCCCTTCCCTTTTTGAACATTTATACTATCTTGCTCTGTTATCCTTCTGTTTCTCACAACAGTGGCCTTATGCAGTACTTGTTCTGTTGTGACTGAGTTATTTCACTCAACATAATGTTCTCTAGATGTTTCTATGTTGTATCAGAATTTATGAATATTTCATTGTTCTTTAGTGCTGCACAGTGTTATGGTCCAATAAAAATTATCTAGGTGCTTAAAAAAAAAACCAACCCAAAACAACCAAACAATAAACAAAAGTTCAAACTTTATTGCTGTCAAATCTGAACCAATTCATAGCTGACCCTCCAGTGGGTTTTCAGTGGCTGTCTATCACATGGGAGGAAACTGTTCATCTTTCTCTAGGGAGCCGCTGGTGCATCTGTACGCCAGAGAGCATGGCATGGCCATTTGTGATTACTTCCTACATCTACCTAGGAAAGAATTATAATTATTCTCAGGTTTTTCAAGCTTCACTTTTTTGGCCTGAAGAGAAATTAAAGCATATCCTTTTATTATATAGGCTTTGATATTTGCAATTTCTTCATCAAAAACCTTCTAAACTTATATCCAGTGTTGATTTTTTAAAAATTTATTATTGGGAAAGGTTTGAAATTTCTCATGCTTTAAGAGAAATTTTATTTTTATTTTTTTTACATCTTGGTTGTAAATTGGAATTTATATTCATGTGCTACATAGTGATTGAAATATCACATCAAGGCAGACAGCTGTTAAATAGCCTGTGGGGAAGAGCAGCTTAATGTAACTCCATCATGTGTCTGGCTGGAATTTTACAGTTCGTCATTGCACCCTTCAAGACTGTAGTATAAAATTACGCATTAGGATGCTGTTTCATAAAAGCATCAAGATGTTATTTACTCAATTATATAAAAGGAAAATGTAAGTTACTTTAAAAAGGTGGGGGGGAACAGCCAATTAAAAAACATCATGTAATCAATCTCTCAATAAATATAATTTCGATTTTTTTTAAAAAACTGCAAGTATGAACAAAACACTGAAGTTTAATTTGAAATATCTTTCCCACTACTTCCTTTCTTTGTTCATCCATCCTTAAAATGTAATTCCTAAAATCTTCTATATGCAAACATTTTTGTCCCCTGGTAAGTTCAGTTTTAAAAAAAGACATAAATAAAAAAACTACCACCATAGTAAAATGGGCATGGAGGAGAGGGAGGTTGTGTAACAGTGAATGGATTTTTTTTTTCTTCAAAGAGAAAAACGAACTGGGGGGGCGGGATGGGTGGATAGGGAGGAAAGTGTGCAACAATGTATGAATAGAAATCCAAAGTCTCTGTAAACTTTCATTAAAATTTAATTTAAAAAATTATCATCAAGTCCACTGATGTTGAGTGCAGCTCATGCAACCCTTCATCTGATTTACAACGCTATATATATCAACATAAATATCAATGTTTTTCTCTTCTAGAGTAAAGGCTCTTGAGTCTCTCTTCCCAAATCAGAGGGTCTCTCAGTCACCCAAATCAGAGGGTCTCTCAGTCATTTGACATTTTTAAACATTCAGCCCTTCCCTACACACATTTGCACAGAAAGCTTAAGTTATTTATAAATACTTTCTTTAGTCATTTAGTTTTAAATACAGGTTTCTTTCTGTAAGTCTAGAAACACAAAATTCTGGTTATGTTAAAATATTTTTCAGCACTCTGACATGAGGTAGTTTTGCAGCAGAGATATGAAGTTGTTTCATATAGCTCTCAAAGTTGTTACTGCTAAATGATTCTAAAGAAGTCTTTTAAAGAAAATATTATATTTTGCATGTAAATATAACACTATACTATCTAAAATTGGGAAGAAAATATATTAGAAATTATTATATTCTACAAACTATTTGAAAAGAAAATCATGGGGAGAAGAGAGAGAGAGAGAGAGAGAAATGTGTTAAGAGCCAAAAAACCCAAAACCACAAAAAACAAATCTACGGTAAAATAAGTCTAATGTTACACCTTAATACTGCAAAAATTTAAATTTCTCAAAGCATAAGAAATTTTTGATAACAAAAAGCATTCCACAACATAAAAGAAATCAGAATCATTTGTATTTAGTACAAAGAAACATGTAAAATACAGGTAAAAGGTAACAAAATATATGTGAATGAATTAGTATGGAGGAGTCATGGTAATAGCTCAGTACTATCTAATATAAAACATAAAATTGTATCTTTGAAGGAATTCTGACTGTTCTTAGAGAAAAAGAAAAACAATTAGACATTATTTCACTGCAAGTTACATAGGGGAAAAAAACAAACCAAAAAAAAAACCCTAACCAGAATGAAGTCTAATGGACATTTCTGTACTAATATCACCTAAAAAAAAAAAAAAAAAAGGCACCCTATTGCGGTCAAGTAGGAAGGAACTCATAGCTGACCCTCCAGCAGGTTTTTAGAAGCAATATGTCACATGAGCAAGCAGGGTTGCATCATCTGCATAATGCAGATTGTTGATAAATCGTCCACCAATCTTGACCCCACATTTCTCCTCACAGAGCCCAGCTTCCTGGATAATCTGCTCTGCATGCAGGTTGAAAAGGTATGGAGATAGGACACATCCCTGGTGTACGCCCTTCCCAATTTTGAACCATGCAGTATTCCCTTGCTCTGTTCTGATGACGGCCTCCTGGTCCAAGTATAGGTTCCACATTAGAACAATCAAGTGTTCTGGGATTCCCATTCTTCTCAGAGTCAGTCACAGTTTGTTATGATCCAAACAGTCAAACGCCTTTGCATAGTCAATGAAACACAGATATACATTCCTCTGGTATTCCCTGCTTTCAGCTAAGATCCACCTAACATCAGCTACAATATCCCTAGTACCACGACCCCTTCTAAACCCAGCCTGGACTTCTGGCAGTTCTCTGCTGATGTCAAGGACTGAGCCTCCAATATGGATTGAGGCTCAATGTCAAGAACACAAAGATTCTCACCACTGGACCAATTGGCAGCATCAGGATGGATGGTGAAGAGATTGAGACTGTTCACAGCTTTAGTTTGCTTGGCTCCACAGTCAACAAGCTTGGCACCAGCAGCCAGGAAATTAAAAGGCGCATTGCCATGGGAAAGTCTGCTGTTAGGGACCTCTCCAAAGTACTGAAGAGCAATGGTGTCTCTCTGGAGACTAAGGTGTGTCTGATACAGGCTATGGTCTTTGCAATCACTTGTTATGCATCAGAGAGTTGGACAATGACCAAGGAGGATAGAAGGAGAATTTATGCCTTTGAGCTGTGGTGCTAGAGTATTGAGAGTGCCATGGACTGCTAGGAAAACAAACAGATTCATCCTTGAAAGGGTTAAACTGGGTGGCTCCTTGGAGGCAAGGATTCTGAGGCTCCGTCTAACATACTTTGGACATGTTGTGAGGCGTGACCGGTCCTTGGAGAAGGACATCATGCTTGGGAGTGTGGAGGGACAGCACAGGAGGGGAAGGCCCTCTATGAGGTGGACTGAATCAGTCACTGGGATAATTGGGATGGGAGTGTCAGAGACAGTGCGATTGACACAGGACAGAGCAGAGTTTAGGGCTGTTGTACATAGGGTTGCTATGAGCTGCAAGTGAGTCGATGGCACATAACAACAACAACACATGTCACATGAGAGGAAACTCCATCTTTCTTCTACCAAGTCATCGGCATATCCAAACTACAAAGAGTGCCACCTTAGGTAACAGTGAAACTCCCTATAGATTAGAGCTGCTTGATATCATGATTGAGCAAGGTGCTGTCAGGTCGTCTATGACCCAGAATGACCCCATGAACAACAGATATGAACCTTACCCTATCCTGTATCATCCTCATGATTCTGACATGCTCAAGCCCACTGGGATAATCAACATGTCAATCCATCTTATCAAGAGTCTTCCCCTCTTTCAAGGACCATCTCTACCTTCCCCAGCATGATGTTTCTCTCTAAGGACTGGTTCCTCTGGAAAATATGCCCAAAGTAAAAGTGAGATGAAGTTTCACCATCCTTTCTTCTAAGGAGCACTTTGGATGCCCTTCCTTCAAGCCTGATTTGTTTGTTCTTCTGATAATCCATGGGATATTCAGTACTCTTTGCCTCTTCAAAGGATACAGTTCTTCTTTGACCTTCCTTATTTAATGTCTAACTTTCAGATTCATAGGAAGCAAATGAAACTATAGTTTGGATCAGTTGCACCTTGGTCTTTATACTGATTTCCTTGCATTTAGAACTCTGGAGAAATCCTTGACAACAGTTTACCCCAATGCAAAACATTAACTGCTGACTAGAATATCACCAGGGTTATATTAAAAGTACCAAAAGGTAAAAATAAGATTTAATGGAAGTACATAGAGCCTAAACTTTGTTCTGAATGGACTAAAAAATTATGGTTCCTAAAACACGATAATCTGACAAAATAGCTAGAATTCAACTGTCTCTCTACCAGTGGCACTGAATGCATTAGACATCACTAATAAACTCAGACATGAGTCATCAGTGTCTATCAAAGAATGAACTGTCTTCAGACTTACAAAAGACATTACTAATTTCGTATTTTAAGGTGATTTCACCAGCTGTCTTTTATTTTATAGTATGACATTAAATTGCCATTTACTCACAAATATGTGAAGTAATAAAACTTCATTTCAACATTTTAAACCTGTACTCAACTTTAGTAGTCTTCTCTCACTGCCTAAGTGATAAAATGATAGGAAAACATGTAACTGACGGTCCAGTCATCTACCGTCTGAGTTTCTATTGACCGTCTCTCCAAAGGAAAACTATAACAGGGTTTTGACAGAAAAACTTAAGAACAGAAGGGGGGGGGAACCCCAAATTCATTGCTCTCCAGTTGGAACTGACTCATAAGTGACCCTCCAGTGAGATCATTCTGAGGCTGTAAACTTCACAGGAGACTGCTGCTCTTCCTCTCCTAGCTGCCAGCGATATGTCTCCTTTGGGCTCGCCGCACATCTCCCTACAGACTAAGCCAGGAGAGTTCCATTAAAAACTGGGTGGTTTCTTTAATAGACCACATCATGCCTTCCTTACCATATAACCTTTTACTTGTAGAATACGTAAATTCATAATTCTCCTGGTCATGTCCTTTTCTAATTTTCCTATGGATATTTTATTTACTGCACTTGGTATTTTTCCAAGTCCTTATTTTCTCAATTGGCTGCATCTCAGTATTTTTCATAAAGCCTTTCTAAATGTAAGCTTTTTTTTAATAAAATTTTTATTTTATACTGGTTTAGTTACAAAATTCATATACATTGTTTTACACCCCAAATGTTTCGTCTTTCTCTTACCCACCCCACCCTCCACCCATCAAATTATGTGAACCTATGATTAAATCCCTCTTCATCCTCAACCCTCTGTTTCCCCCTCCCCATCTTGGATCCTGGTACACATTCTACAAAAAAATGTTGTTATACAGTATTTTTCTTTATGGGACTAAGTTAGTTCACTCAGCATAATGTTCTCCAGTCCTTCCCAAGTTGCCCCTTCATGCTGCATAACATTCCATTGTGTGAATGTACCTTAATTTTTCATTCCATTCCACTGTGGTAAGACATTTGGGCTGTTTCCATGTTCTTGCAATGGTGTGAATGTTGTTATGAACACTGGTGTCCAAATCTGTTTGTGCCTTAGTTCTCAATTTCTCAGGGTATATTCCATGTGGTGCAGTAGCTGAGTCATATGGAATTTTTATGTTCAGCTTTCTGAGGAAACACCAATCTGCCTTCCAGAGTGATTGTATCATTCCACCAATGGTGTATACAAGTTCCGACTCCTCCACAGCTTCTCCAACATTTATTACTGGCTGCTCTGTAAGATGATTGTGATTTTTATTTGCATCTCTCATTGTTAGTTAATTTGAGCATTTCTTCATGTGTCTGCTTCCCACTCAAATGTCTCCCTCTGAGAAAATCCTTTCCACATCTTTTGCTCATTTTTATAATTATCAGCCTTTTTCTTCTGGAGGCCCAGGAGTATTCTGTAAACTCTTGTTGTGAGACCCTTGTCTCAGACAGTATCACCAAATGTTTTTTCCCAGTTGGTTTTCTTTTCATCATATGGGACAAAGTATTTGATGCACACAGAGATATAATCTTTAGAAGGTTCCAGTCATCATTTTTATCCTCTCCAGATTCCGCATTTCTCCTGTATTTGGTAGTCTTTTTATAGTATAGGCTAGCCCATCTAGGCTTGATCCCAGATTGTTTATTATGAACTTTATATTTGGGGCTTTACTCCCAGATCTCTGATCCACCTTGAATAGATTTTTGTGTATGGCGTGAGATGTGGATCCGACTTCAGCTTTTTGAAGTTAGCATTCCAGTTTTCCCAGAACCATTTGTTGAACATAAATGTAAGCTTTTAACGAGTGATGTCAATAACTCATTGTTTACAGACGTAAGAAACTTAAAGCTGAAAACATAGGGCGATCACCCCCAATTTTTCAGATTATCAGCAACATTTCAGGCTTATTACTTTTAGTAGGAAATCCAATGGGATCTACGAATCTAAAATCTGTATCTGACCTGACACTTGTTCTGGTGCTGGCAAGTAGCATCTTTACTGTTCTTTATGGTTTTCAAGTCAGTTTATTAATGTAATTGATTGCACCTTTGCTTTCTACTGTGTTAATTTACATTTTGGGGAATTAAGAGAGTACAATCTCTAAATTACAGAAAAGGTATAAGTACTGTACAAATAAACCATATGAAAGCATGTCACAGATAAGACGGCCCCATGGCCCCAAATACTTTCAAGTGTTTCGCACAAACAAGAGCATACCCCTGCATATCCCAAAATACAAGAATCAATTGTAGGACATTAACAGATATGTATTTCTTAGCGAGCTCTGGTGGCCTGGTGGCAAGAAGCTGCACTGCAATCCCAGAGGTATGTGGTTCAAACTCACCAGATGCTCTGCTAGAGAAAGAGGGGCAATCTCCTCCTGTACTAGTCAGATCCGATTTGATGGGACACACATACACACATACACACACACACACACACACACACAAAAGAGTAAAAAAAATTTTTTTTAAAGCCCAAACAGATATATATTTCTTCCTGGAACTCCAAAACCACAAAATTCTAGCTACATATGAATACAATCCTTTTAGATGAGATAGGCTTTGAAGCAGAGATACGAAGTTGTTCCTCCGGGATAGTTTTTCTTTTATTTAATTCTAGATTTCAGTCAAGTTTAAAAGCACTGCTCCAATAACATCCTTTACTGAAAATTATTCAGTTCAGAATCTTGTGATGCATTCAGTCATGTCTCTTTAGCCTCAACAAAATGAAGCAACTCTGCAGCCTGCTTTCTCTTGGTCTTAATAATTTTGAAGATTACAGGACAGTTATTTTGTAGAATTTTTCAATTTTTGTGGCTTGTGTGACAAATTGTACTAATCAGATTCACAAGTGGTCCTGTATTCTCATTTTTCCCTATCAAGTGGCACACAATTACTTTGCACCACTTGCTAATGATGTTCATTTGATTAACTGTTATATTTCACTGTCAAGTTACTGTTTTTCATTCTGTAACTAATAAGAACATCTGCGACTCATAGTGACCCTATGTACAAAAGCCCTAAACTCCGCTCTGTCCTGTGCCAATCGCACTGTCTCCGACACTCCCATCCCAATTATCCCAATCACTGAATCAATCCACCTCATAGAGGGCCTTCCTCTCCTGTGCTGTCCCTCCACCCTCCCAAGCATGATGTCCTTCTCCAAGGACCGGTCTCTCTTCACAACATGTCCAAAGTATGTTAGACAGAGCCTCAGAATCCTTGCCTCCAAGGAGCCACCCGGTTTAACCCTTTCCAGGACAAATCTGTTTGTTTTCCTAGCAGTCCATGGTATTCTCAATACTCTTCTCCAGTACCACAGCTCAAAGGCATAAATTCTCCTTCTATCCTCCTTGGTCATTGTCCAACTCTCTGATGCATAACAGGTGATTGCGAAGACCATGGCCTGTATCAGACGCACCTTAGTCTCCAAAGAGACACCATTGCTCTTCAGTGCTTTGGAGAGGTCCCTAACAGCTGACTTTCCCATGGCAATGCGCCTTTTAATTTCCTGGCTGCTGGTGCCAAGACTGTTGACTATGGAGCCAAGCAAACTAAAGCTGTGTACAATCTCAATCTCTTCACCATCCATCCTGATGCTGCCAATTGGTCCAGTGGTGAGAATCTTTGTGTTCTTGACATTGAGCCTCAATCCATATTGGAGGCTGCAGTCCTTGACACTCTGCAGCAGGCGCTTCAGGTCCTCTTCAGTTTCAGCAAGCAGGGTTGTGTCATCCGCATAACGCAGATTGTTGATAAATCATCCACCAATCTTGACCCCACATTTCTCCTCATAGAGCCCAGCCTCCCGGATAATCTGTTCTGCATATAGGTTGAAAAGGTATAGAGATAGGATGTATCCCTGGCGTACGCCCTTCCCAATTTTGAACCATGCAGTGTTCCCTTGCTCTGTTCTGACGACTGTCTCCTGGTCCAAGTATAAGTTTCGCATTAGAACGATCAAGTGTTCTGGGATTCCCATTCTTCTCAGAGTCAGCCATAGTTTGTTATGATCTACACAGTCAAATGCCTTTGCATAGTCAATGAAACACAGATAAGACATTCCTCTGGTATTCCCTGCTTTCAGCCAAGATCCATCTAACATCAGCTACAATATCTCTAGTACCACGACCCCTTCTAAACCCAGCCTGGACTTCTGGTAGTTCTCTGTTGATGTGCTGTTCCAGTCGTTTTTGGATAATCTTCAGTAAAATCTTGCTTGCATGTGAAATCAGTGAGACTGTTCTGTAGTTTCCACATTCTGTTGGGTCACAACAACAACAACAACAACAACAACAACAACTCCTTCACACTTTTATCAGACATTTCACATTTATGACAACAGTATAAAAAAAAAAAGTTGACTATTTTGCATACAGATACCATACATCTGGCAGTAATGGGTATGGAGTTACAAGGTGATAGTACTGCTGGCTGTGATGGTCAAAGGTTATATGTCAACATAGCTGGAACATGATTCTTGGTGGTTTTGACATTATGTAATGATGCAGTTTGGCAGTAAGTAATGTAATGATGTAATCCTCTTCCACTGCGTGATCTGATATGATTAGCTTAAATTTGCACATAATGCCAACTACTGTACAACAACCCAGTCTTTGGAACTTAACTATATCAATAAACGAGAAGCTGATAAATGTTGCAGGTAGTACTTTAAAATTACTGAAGTAGTACGTTCCAGAATCATACTTTCAGTTCACAAAAGTCTATCATAACTCAGAGATTCCTATTATTTAACTGTTGGCATAATCTCTTTCCTTCAATATTTATTGTTATACTCAAGCTGCCCCAGATTTGACAGAGAGCTCTTCAAGCTGACTTCCTCATCTTTCTTTGAACACTTCTTTATTTTGTCGGTCAACAAGATATTTCAGTCTCATACTTTGCTGCGTAGTCTTGAAAAAAAGACCTTCTCCAAGAAACCCTGATTCCTTTTAATAGACCCAAGATCTGCAGGCGCGCGCGCACACACACACACACACACACACACACACACACTTTATATTTATGGATTGTTGTTGTTGATTGCCATCGAATTGAGCACGACACATAGTGACTATGAACAAAAGACCTAATGCCTTTTCATAACTGTCATTTCACCAAGTTCGTAAGGTTTCCAGAGGCTTTTGGTTTAGGAAGTGGATGCCACTCCTGCTTCCCAACCTGTTTTCCATCTGGGAGCTTCACCAAACACTGTCCACTCTGGGAAGCGATTCTGTTATTTGATACCCCAATGGCACAAGGTTCAGCATCACAGCAACCCAGATTACTTCATACAGCACATTGACAAAGAGTGATGTACAAAGTGGAAGTTTCTTCCTCCAGATATAACAGCACTAGTTTCACTTAGTGGTTAAGTGTCGTCAAGTCAAATACAACTGAGAGTAAGCTTTGCATAAAAGATCTAACCTCTGTTCTATGACTAACATCGTTTTTGTACAGAACTCTGTTCTGTAACTACCATAATTTCTGTACATTTAAAGAGTGGTAAAGAATCGTGCTGCCAGTGCAAAGGTACACAGTCTAAGTGTTCCAGCTGCTCTGTGAATAAAGATGGACACTCTCTTCCCACATGATTTACTGCCTTGAAAACCTGGCAGAGGGTTACGTATTGGTTGCTTCTGACTCAACAGTACACAACAACAACAACAAAATAGAGAGGAAGACCCTCAACAAAATAGATTTGCCAGTGACTATAACCATGGGCTTAAGCTTATCAGAGATGATGAGAATGGTGCAAGACAGGGAAAGGTTCAGATCTGTTGTTAGGAGGGTCACCATATGTCAGTATTTGTTGGAAACCATAATTTACACTCACCAAAGTTACTTCACAATACTATGGGGTTAATTCTAATTCTCTTTTTTATATTTGTAATTTTCTTCTTAGACAATAAACATTCTACCTGTTTATTTGATCAATGACCTCATAAATAATCTTTTGTTGCTGCTTCCCACTTCTTCCTACCCCTACAGAGAGAGACATTCTCTTTACAAAACTGAGGTTCTGAAATGCTATGCTTGATCACCTCTCTTCATGAAAGCCTTTTCCACCATATTTAGGTTCCAAGGGCCCACACTGTACTATCTCTTCCTACACACAGTCACCCTCCTCAATCTTTGCTGGGTACCTATACCTCCCCTCTTTCCCCATAAGACATCTGCAGTGCTCAACTCCTCCAATGTATCTTGTATAGAATTATTATTATTATTATTATTATTAATTATTATTATTATTATTACTATTACTCTAAAAAAGGGAAGGAGAATTTAAATTTTTTAACAGTTGGACTTTTCTTAGTACTTTTAGGTTTCTTTTTAAAAACAGAGATCATAGAAGTAATCTGGATCCTTGACCTAGGCGAAGTATTTAAAAATGGAAATAAATATAATGTGAAGGAGTATGGCATAAATGTATTATAGCTCTTCCATATATCCACTGTTGTTTGCCAACACTGTTATGTGCCAACCCAGTTGTCTGTGACTCACAACAACCCTATGTACAACAGTCCTAAACCCTGCTCTATCCTGTGTAAATCTCATTGTCTCTTTTTTTGCACAAGTCTCAATAGCACAAGTCAGTTGTCTGGTAGTCATAATTAACTCTGAACTCTTGCATCCCAACTGAGCCATTTATCAATTTAATACCTCCAAGATCCAAATCTGCAAGTGTAGGTGATGTGCTACATGATGGGCAAGTTTTTCGCTAACACCACAAGGGTCTTTAGCCCGATGAGTGGAGTTTGATAGTAATTCTTGCCACAAGTACAATTAAAAAAAA
>NW_006399788.1:15976767-15978155 GCF_000299155.1 Elephantulus edwardii | reverse complement strand
TTATTATTATATTAGTTTATTTACAAAATTTGAATACATTGCTTCTCACACAAGTCCCTCCCCATTCATCAAATTGTGCAACCCATGATTAATAACTCCCCCCCCTCACCTCTCTGCTTATTCAGTAAAAATGTGGATCTGTAGCATTTTTCATCTGCTGCTGGCTGGCACTATATTCAGCTTTTACAGTAAAGGACTTAGGAGAGACTCTACAGGAACAAAAGACTTCTCTTCCTAATCAATTCTTCTCTTCAAGGGTCTTCCTCCCTTGCTCTGTCCCTTCACCCTTCCCAGCATGATGTCCCTCTCCAAAGACTGGTCCCTCCTTGCAACATACACAAAGTATGTCAGACAAAGCTTCAGAATCCTTGTCTCCAAGAAGCAGCCTGGTCTCACCCTCTCTAGGACAAACCTGTTTGTTCTTTTAGCAGTCCATGGTATATTCAATATTCTTCAGCACCACAGCTCAAAAGCATCAATTCTCCTTCTATCGCCCCCTAGTCATTGTCCAGCTCTCTGATGCATAACAAGTGATTGCAAAAACCATGGCACGTATCAGGCGCACCTTAGTCTCTAGACTGACATCACTACTCTTCAGTATTTTGGAGAGGTCTCTGAGAGTAGACTTTCCCAATGCAATTCATCTTTTAATTTGCTGGCTACTGGTACCAACAGTGTTGATTGTGGAGCCAAGCAAAGTAAAGCTGTTAACAATCTCAATCTCATCTATCATGATGCTACTAAAAGGCCCAGTGGTGAGAATCTTGACCTTTAATCCATATTGAAGACTACACTCCTTGACCTTCTGCAGCAAGCGCTTCAGTTCCTCCTCAGTTTCAGCAATCAGGGTTGTGTCATCTGCATAACACAGATAGTTGATGAGTCTTCCTCCAATCCTGATGCCACATTTCTCCTCATAGAGCCCACCCTCCTGGATAATCTGTTCCGCATATAAATGAAAAGGTTTGGAGATAGGACACATCCCTGGTGTACACCCTTCCCAATTTTTAAACATGAAATGTTTCCTTGCTTGGTTCTGATGACTGCCTCCTGGTCCAAGTACAGATTTCATATAAGCACAACTAAGTGTTCTGGGATTCCCATTCTTCTGAGATTTTATGTTACTAATAAATGTCTCCGGAGTAATATATTATATGATATATTACTCCGGAGATGAAAAGACAAGGAAAAATGGGGTTGCCTTTATAGTAAAAAAAGTAATTTCTAGATCTTGAAGTACAAAAGTAATTTATAGTAAAAAAAGTAATTTCTAGATCCATCTTGAAGTACAACATTGTGACAGGATTATATCCATACGCTTATAAGGAAGCCCAGTAAATACCACTATCATTCAGATATATGCACCAACAACCAGAGCCAAAGAAGAA
>NW_006399788.1:15969046-15972887 GCF_000299155.1 Elephantulus edwardii | reverse complement strand
GAAACGACTCGACGGCACATAACAACAACAACAACAATAAATGTCTTTAAGTATTTAACAGTTCTGCTTATTTTCAGTACTTAATATTTCTTAATACCGGGAAGACTGCCTGTGCTCAGTGAACTATGACTATTCACAGTAGCTGATCCTAAATCCATTTGCTAGTTACCTTCTGGCCTTGATTTCACAATACTGGAAGCTGAGTAGTTTTTAGCAGGTGCTAGACTGCATCCTAATAACCAGCAAACACATAAATGGCTTAGTTAGGATTGTAGGTATATATTTTTATGCAATTCACTTGTACCAGTGAGCACATCCAAGGCTGCATTGTTTCCGGAAACATCTCAAAAGATATTCCATCAATTCCCGGAGCCTTATTTTTTTTACAATGCTTTCACTGCAGGTTGAACTTCATTCTTGACTTTCATTGGTTCTTGATCATTTGCTACTTTCTGAAGCAGTTCAGTCGACCAATTCTTTTTGGTACAATTAACTCTGGTTTGTTCCTTCCAACTTTTTCTGATGCTTCCCTCATCATTCAAGAATCAGGATGGCAACACCAGGCTTGACTTTGTTCTTCAGTCTTTCAGCTTGATAATGCTGAGCATGTTCTTCCTGTTTGGTTTTCTAACCCGTTTTTTACACATTTTGCTATAATATTTTGCTTTGTCTTCTCGAGCTGCCCTTTGAAAATTTCTGTTCGTCTCTCTTACTTCAGTATTTCTTCTCTTTGTTTTAGCCTCTCTATACTCTGATACAATTTTCAGAGTCTCTTCTGACCTCTTATTTTAGTTTTTCTTCCTACCCTGTGTTTGTAATGATCCCTTCATGGATGATATCCTTGATGTCATCCCACAATCATCTGATCTTCGGTCATTAGTCTATTCTTGAAATGGTTTTTAATTCAGGTGGGAGAGACTTAAAGTTGTATTTGTTATTGTGGGCTTGTTCAAATTTTCTTCAACTTCAATTTGAACTTGCATAAGAGTAACTGATGGTCAGCTCCACAGCCGTAACATTAAAGCAAGATCCATCTGATATCTCAATGACACATCATCATGCCACAGCACAAGATTTTACTCACATGAGATATTAATAATGTTGGTCAATAACTTCAACGTTCTGTTGCATCATCCTTTTTTGGAATAGGAACAAATAATGGATCTCTTCCAGTCAGTGGTCTGTAGCTGTCTTATAGCAAGCTTGAAGAAAGTGAAGAGGACCTAAAGCAATTGTTGCAGACAGAAGACTACAGCCCTCAATGTAGACTGCACCTCGACATCAAGAAGACAAAAATCCTGACACACAGTGTACTTGATTTTAAGCCACGCTGTGTTCCCTCATTCTGTTTGGACAACTATTTCTTGATCTAGGTATAGGTTTTACAAGTGTATACTTAATACATATTGCCAGGAGGGCTCAATCTTTGGGAAAAGACATCATGCTGGGAAAGGGGGAGGATCAGAGGAAGAGAGAACCTGTAACAATTGGCTCAAGAATAAGAAAGATTCTGAGGCTGGTGCAGGATAAGGCAAGGCTCAGATCTACTGTTCAAAGGATTGCTGTGAGGTCCAACTGACTTGACAGAACCTACAACAACAACTTCAACTTGTGGTATATGCATTTAAAAATCAGACAACCTGCTCCTTCAGGGCATTATTTTTTTTTAATAAGCTGTTTATTTCACAATATGAAACCAATATAGTTTCAGAATACAAACTCTGAACTGGTATTTTGCATATACTAGCTTTTAAACACTCCTAAATTCTGTTTTGCTGAGGGACAAAAGGATGAACAGCATGTATTTGGAGAGAATAATCATAAAGATCAACGAAACAAGTGACTGGACAAGGGCCTTACTGACATTCAGATGTTACATGGCTAAGGAATATATCATAAATTATGACAAACTACTATGCTTGTCAAATTGAAATAAATTCTGTTAAGAATTTGCAAACCTGGTATTCAGTACTTTTTGGCAGTTGGGAGTTTAAATAGTTCTAGAAGAGCCAGAAAATAGCTAGGAAAGTAATTATACTTTGAGAAAATCTTTTACTTAGAATTCTCCTAAAGTTTATCTATATGGATAAATTCCTCTTTTAACAGGTAAAACACATAGGAAGAAGTAAGTCTCTAGGGTACACAGATAATTTCAAACTTTGTTATTAAAGAAACAAAACACAAGTCCCTTTGCTAATTAGATCAGAAGTCATGCTAGGTTTACCATTTGAAAAACAATGACTTATTAAGCAATATAGAACAGTAGCACCTAACAGGCTAGTTAGCATCAAAACACAATCTATGTATACACTGGGATTTAGCTGGTTAACTGAAGTTGTAACTTGAAATAAGACAATAAAATAATAGTGTTAAATTAAATAGAATGTCAATCTCTATGGACTGTTGTTTCCTGGGAAAGTAGTATGAAGATCACAGTTTGATAAGCTTCAAGAAGCATCAATAAACAATCCACATCACTTGCTTTTGTTTGTTTGGGCCTACTAATTATTCCAAGACTTCTCTTGAATGATCTGTTACAAGGGCATCCATGGAAGAGTAATATACATATCTGAGGCCAGCATATATGAATAGCTTCCACAGCCTCATCAGTCAGATTCACACAATGTCCCATATGAATTTGCTCATTTATATTAGAATCCATTCTCCTTCCTTGCATGCTCTTTATCTTGATGTGTCTTTTATATTGGGAGGCAAAGGCTTAAGGTCTGTGATATACTTTGAAATATTCTTTATGAAGCACTAAAGGCATAGATCCAGGAGCTGACTGACCCGCTGCAGGTGAGGCATCCTGGCCGCCCTCCAGAGCCTCTTCTGTGATCCCAGACCAGGACATTATTTTTATATGTGAACTATGTTGTTGTTGTTGTTGCTGTTATGTGCCATCGAGTCACCTGCGACTCGTAATGGCCCTATGTACAACAACCTTGAAACCTGTTCTATCCTCTGCCAATTTTATTGTCTCTGACCTACCCCCATTACCCCAGTCACTGAATCAATCCATCTCATCAAAGTTCTCCCCCTCTTTCTCTGTTCCTCCACCCTCCCAAGCTTGACGTCCTTCCCAAGGACCAGTCTCTCCTTGCAACAAGCTCAAAATATGTCAGATGAAGGCTCAGAATCCTTGCCTCCAAGGAGCAGCCCGGTTTCACTTTCTCCAGGACAAACCTATTTGTTCTTCTGGCAGTCCATGGTATATTCAACACTATTCTTCAGAACCACAGCTCAAAGGCATCAATTCTCTTTCTATCATCCCTATTCACTGTCCAGCTCTCCGATGCATATCAAGTAATTGAGAAGACTATGGCCTGGAACAGTGCATCTTGGTCTCCGGACTGACATCGCTGTTTTTCAGTACTCTGGAGAGGTCCCTGACAGCCGACCTTCCCAATGCAATTTGTCTCTTGATTTTCCTGGTTGCTGGTACCAAGAGTGTTGACTGTGGAGTCAAGCAAACTAAACTGTTAACAATCTCAATCTCTTCACCATCCATCATGATGCTGCTAATTGGCCCCTTTCCAAAGAATAGTTTCTCCTACAACATGCGCAAAGAATGTGAGATAAAGCTTCTCTATCCTTGCTTCCAAGGAGCATTCTGGCTGCACTTTTCCCAAGACATATATGTTGTTCTTTTAGCAGTCTGTAGGATATTCAGTACTCTTCTCAAACATAGCTGAAAGACCTCAATTCTTCATTTGGGGGTTTGGATAGTGAAGAGCAAATGAAACTGTTATTGTTGTTGTTATGTGGCGTCGAGTCGCCTGCGACTCATAGCGACCCTATGTACAACAGCCCTAAACTCTGCTCTGTCCTGTGCCAATCG
>NW_006399788.1:15915517-15967306 GCF_000299155.1 Elephantulus edwardii | reverse complement strand
AAGTTGAATTCTTCCCTGTGCTCTGGCCTCTCTGCGCTCCAGTGCAATTTTCAGAGTCTCTTCTGACATCCATTTTGGTCTTTTCTTCCTCTTCTGTCATTGCAATGACCGTTTGCACTCTTCCTGGATGATACCCTTGATATCCCTGTTAAGTAACTATAAACCACTATATACATGTCCATTATAATGATAAATGTGTATGTAAAATAATAAAAGACAGACTGTAAGAGGATTCTGTCAGCCATTGAAATATAGAAGATTATGAACGATTTGTATAGCATTCACTGTATTGAAACACAAGAGTCTATTGTTTAAACGAGACTGGATAGTCATTAAGCTAATGACTAGATGCAAGACAGGCTTTTAAGAGAAATTCTTTCTAACTAGGAAAAGCCTCTTTGAAATGCTTACACCATATCTCTAGCACTGTGATTTCTTCTAGTACTGATTGAGCAAAGACAAGACAGGGCTCACTCACCAAGACTTTATAAACATGCTGCTGACTTCAATTTTCCCCCTCTGTCCAGTGAAGTGAATGTTACTGGGTTAAAAATGACCCTATGAAAATGTCATCTAAGAGTTATTTTCTTAAACCAAATGTAACAAATGGAGAACTAAATGAGTTTGTGTTGGAAATGGGCTATCATGTTGATACCAAAGAGTATGAATACAGGAAAAGCAGGAAACTAATAAGTTGGAAAGTATCAAAAGAGGAATTGCTCTGGCGGAGGCAGCTGTCAGGGACCTCTCAAAAGTGGTAAAGAGCAATGATGTCAGTCTGGAGACTAAAGCATGCCTGATTCAGGCCATGGTCTTCACAATTACTTGCTATGTATCAGAGGACAATGACCAAAGATGACGGAAGAATAGATACCTCTGAGTGGTGATGCTGGAGAAGAGTACTAAATAAACCAAAGACCAACAAGAGAACTTTCCCTTTCTCCTTGGAGAAGGACATTATGCTTGAAAGAGTTGAGGGACAATGCAGGAGAGGAAGATCTCAGAAGAGATGGATTGATACAGTGACTGGGATAATAAGGGTAAGTGTGCTGGAGACATTGAGACTGGTTCGGGATAGAGCAGAGTTCAGAGCTACTATACACAGGGTCTCTATGAGTCACAAGTGACTCAACTGCACATAACAACAAGAAGGAACTGATCATTAGAAGAAGCCATTTATTTTCAGACATCTGTAAATGTCACCTGCTTCAACCATCCTGATAGTGTGAACTTATAAATTCCATTCATCCCACTCATAAGAGTCTTGAATCTGTGGCTGACCACTAATTCTAGCCAGATATTACCCTAAATGGGCACCAGTTGAGTTAATACAATTTGTTATGTTTTCTGTTGTGAGGATACCTGGCTTAGAAAAACAGCAAAGATTACTTTGAAAAGAATCACCCCATCTACCTATCTCTTAGCACTTTCTTCACTTTCATTGGTTCTTGATCACTGCTACTTCCTCAAGTGGTTCAGTCAAACAATTCTTTTCAGTACAACAACTCTGGTTTCTTCTTTCCAACTTTTTCTGATGCTTCCCTCATCATTCAAGATTTTGCTTATAGAATCTTTCAATATTTCATCTTTAATCTCACCCTGCTCATAATGACTACAGTGCCTATCGTGAAGCAAACCCTCGTGTCCAGTTGTAAGGGTTAGTTTTAGTATCTGAAGCAGACACAGTCCTGATGGCTGAGTGCAAGATAACGGAGCCTTGGCCAACTTGACTGGGTTCAGTGCAGAGACACCAAACCCACAGAATTCCTCGGTTATGGATTTGCAGAGGCTGATGACCCTTTGCTCCCAGTCATCGGCAGTTACTGGCCTATTATACCAGTTTTCATGTTCACAAAAAAGTCATTCCTTCTCATGAAACTGGACATCTAGGCAAAACTCACTTTCAAATCTGGGATTCCTCTTTTGTCAGAAGCTTAGCTTCAATCTGAATTGCAGAGACAGTTGATTTTTGTTCCCTTAGACAAAAGTTTACTGTTTCAAGTAAAGTCATTTACTTTTTCAATTCACGTTATTTTGCTTTGACCCCGTAATCAGAATGTCTCCAAGAATTCCCTTTCTCCATCCTCTTCTTTTTCCTTCTTTCTGTTGCTGCTTGTCTTGCCCTCACAATGACTTCCATTTTGAAGTCAGTGGCACAAGATTTACATTTACCTCCTGGCATGATCCTAAAAGGCTTTAAG
Organism: Elephantulus edwardii; assembly: GCF_000299155.1. Lineage (NCBI taxonomy): Eukaryota > Metazoa > Chordata > Mammalia > Macroscelidea > Macroscelididae > Elephantulus > Elephantulus edwardii. The sequence continues at coordinate 15,965,105 of NW_006399788.1, read as the reverse complement.
ATTTAGACTCAGAAATGGACAAAAATGTGCACCATATAATTGATAACTGTCTGGTTCTAGTACAAGTATCACAAAGTCCAAAAGTGAGATGTGTAAAGAAGCAAAGGTCTGTTTGTATACTTGAAGCATGTAACTAAATTGTTTCATGATGATTAATCGAGGACATTGACACTAAAGGACTAAGAAGCAAGCAGACTTAATTAACATAGCTTAATAATTTCACTTAAGAAGATCTGATAAGATTTTCCCATTTAATTGTGGAGCCAAGAGCAACAGTATATCAGTTTAGCTTTATTTGTGCCTCCAATTAAAAGGCAGATTCCAAAGATAACGGATAATTGGATAATTACGTCATACAGATAGAGTCAAGATATTTATTGATAGCTACTCAATGTCATTTATACCAGTTCAGATTTTACTTTATTTATACTTCTATTTGTTAGCATGTGACTTACTGGCAAGCTTCAGGAAGTTAAGATTCCAACTGATGATTCAAAAGCAACATGGATATTATTACCAACTCAATAGAAACAAAAGCATACTCTCAATTGTCTCTTTCTCTCCTATTAATGAGGCACTATCAAACTCAATCCATGACTTCTTGACCATGGCTTATATATTTTAGAAATATCATCAAAAGGTTTTGGACTACTGAATGAGTAATGCAGAAAAAAAAAGTCACTTCTAGAAATGCCACAAGACCTATGACATGTGATATACTTATTGGTGCACCAGAGTTGGTGTATATCAGAATTCCTTTACAAATTTTTTCATTGTTATGCTTTCTAAGTGTACCTGTGTTATTTAGATAGACACACTATATGAGAAAATATGGTATACAGGTAACTTAATGGAGTCTAACCTGTTTCTTTAAGGTTATGTTTCTACTAAAAACAAACAATCCCACCCCCACTTCCTCAGGACTACAAATGAGATACTACTTTAGTACTTTCTCTTTTCTATAGAGAAAACAGTTAAGATTACTTTATTTTCCTCATGATATCAAGGACATTTAATTTTTTCACCACTTATATCGAGTCATAATAAAGAATAATTATTGCTACTCCTTTCTGTTACTCAGCGACGAGACTAGGAAATAGATAAAGAAGGCTATGTGCACTCCTGCTCAGTATTCAATTTAGTTATTGCTGAGTCTAAACTGAAGCTGACCTACAAGGAGAAATCTTGATCTAGACCTCAGCATCCTTGGAAGCAAGCACAGTGCTTATTTCTCAACCCATGGCTCACTAGCAGAGAGGAAGATGAGGACCTGAATTAACAAGGCAAGTGCAAAGCAGTTTGAAGAGACTATCTTTTTTGCTTCCAGCCCTACAGCAGATAGAATTCAATTGTTAATTAAAAACATTACCAAAATCCTAAATATGAAATCGCACTACTTCCAATGGAATTATAAACCAGTCTCTATTTTTTTAATAAAAGATGGCACACTACCTCTGCACTCGGTAAACTCGAGTCCAAGGAGGCACAAGGGCTAGGATCCGAGCCACCAATTCTATCAGGTCACTTGGAGAATAACTCTTGTATCTCCCAGATTTCCAAAGCTCATAAAGTCCTGTTCCACGAATCACCAGGGTAGGGTAGAGTTTCAAACCATCAGGACGAAAAGCAGGGTTCTCAAAAAACTCCTGTGAGCAGAAAACATAAAATTAATTCTCTGATAAGTATATAGATGACCCATGGTGATGTTTCAGTCCTGAATCGGTTTCTCTCACATACACTGCAAAACTGAAAACGTTTTACAACGCTTTTACAAACGTTATATAACTCTTCACAGAAATTTCTGCAGACACCTGGATATACCTATTTTGTCTTCAAGACAGCTGGAATCATTCCTAACTTGGAATACACACTGCCTATTTTTATCTAAAAATAGCAATATCACTAAATAATTTACTTTTGCCATACTCATTTCTTGTACCATATCATCCTAGTTGGCTATTTTCTATTTGGGATATAAGGAGATCTTGTTTCTATGACTTAGCAATGGCAATCTGTTCTTATCTTGACTTAACATATAACGTAATGAAGGCATGATGATGGATGGAGTCATCTAGTTCCCTCTCGCTGCCACCTTGGCATAAGTATATGTATACTTGTATTAATCATATCTTGTGAACTATACAAGCAGTTCAAATCCACCAGTTACTCCATGGAAAAAGGATGGGCAATTTCCTCCTGTGCAATTTACCTCTGAAAATCTGCTGAAGGATCAGCTAAGGGTCATTTTTTACTTGACAGCACACAAAAACAACATATTATTCTTAGAGGGAGAGAAATGGTCAATCTCCTCCCATATGATTTACCACCTCAGAAATGCACTGGACAGTCAGCTATAGTAAGTGAGTGATAGTATTCTTAGGAAGAAATCTTTTTGGTTTAGTGGTTAAGCTTCTAGCTGCTCTGAAAGGCCGGCAGTCAATCTCACCATCCACTGAACAGGAGAAAGATGTGACAGTTGGCTTCCATAAAGATTACAGCCTCAGGACCCTATGGGGCAGTCCTACTCTGTTCTATCGGGGCACTATGAGTCAGAATCAGCTAGATGGTAATGACTGGGGTTCTATTACTTTTGAAAAGCTTTCCAATGTTAAGCTTGCATTTCAGAGAAATGCAATTACAGACTTTTTCAATTTCTTTTATTGATTTCTGTTACATTCTTAAATGCTGTTTTCTTTGTGCACCACTTGGACTTAGAGATATTCTTCTGTAATTGTATGTGATTTCCCCTATTATTTATAATTTAGAGATTTGTCAGATCTTTAACACGTTGCTGTAAATGACGGCAAAAAAAATGTGTTTCTAAGCACTGTCGTCAATTTAAAAGTGTGCGGCAACGTGTTAATAAACATTCTGTAGTCAAACACAAAGAACATGTATGCAAGCCATGCTCCACTTTACCTAACATAAATCCACATTCAAACACAGGACTTCAGAAAAGTACTTTCTGGTACTTGTACAGTAAATTGAGGAGACATTTGGACTCATGTTCCTTTTCTAGTAATGAAAATTGGTGGTAATGGCTCTGAACTAGCTAAATACGAAAAATTAAAGTTGTTGTTTCCCTCCCTTTTGTCTCTAAGACTACACTAAAAAAACTCAACAGAGATTTTAAACAAAGACATATAAACACCAAAGAATAAAGACAACAACAAAATAGGTAAGAGGGAGACAAATGACAGCAATATAAGTTTGGAAGATAGAAAATGGATGGATGATTAAGAAATGATTTGGTAAAGGAAGGAAACTGCAAACAAAGTAGCTGTGAAAGAAACTAGGGCAAATATCAGCAAATCATACCACAGCTGGGATACTAGATGTACCACTATTGGGCAAGATGGGGATAGCAGGGAAATAAAAGAAGGGAAACTGAATAGGAGGATTTAATTTTTACTCCTTAAAAAGCTTCAAATTTATTGTTGTAGGAGCTGACTCAAAGCTGACCTCCAGCAGGTTTTCGGAGGCTATAAATCACACAGGAGGATGCTGCCCATCTTTCTCCCACAGAGGTACTGCTGAATTTCAACAGGCTTCCTTTACGTAGCAGTTCAACTCCCTATGGACTATGCCACAGAGCTCCTTAGTTTTTCTTATACAGCTTGATGAAGTCTGCTCCTTTAAGTAACTGGAGAGACTCTGAACTTGGAGATTCCACATACAGTAAAACCTATGAAAGCTGGTTCCTGTATGAGGCAGAAGACTGCCAGAGAAGTAAAACACAGATATTTTCCACTAAAAGAGAGAAGAGTGATGAAACCATCTCACCAAAGGTGGAAAATTTGCATGATCTGGAAAACCAGGACAGTCCCCTGAGTTCTGGCTCTCACAGGTTTCATTGTACAAAGGAAGATCTGGCTAAAGATTAAGGTTAGAAACAGGTCTCGCAAGCAGCTAGCCCGGCTTGTGCTCCATGTAACCTCTGGGTAGGTCTGAGTTACCCACCTTTGACCTTAACTGCTTGAATGCTAACCATCTGGTCTACTAGAGATTTCCTATGGAATTTCTAAGAGAGGAATATTCAGAGACAGAAAGCAGACAACAGGTATTAGGGGCTGGAAAGAGTAGGAAATGAGCACTTACTATTTAATAGGTGCAAGGTTTGTGTTTGAGATGATGGTAAAATTGTGGAAACAGATTGTGAGTAATGGCTGCACCACATTGAGAATTTAATTAATACCACTGGACCATGCACTTAAAAATGGCTTTATAGAAAATACTTTATGTTACATATACTTCAATAAAAATATTTTTTAAAAAACAGTAAGAAAAAATTATTAGATACGTGTGTATGAGTACAGACAGAAGATAAGTAGGTGAGAATTATTTGGGGTAAAAAGATAATCCTGTTAAAATAAGTGTAAAGTGTTACAACTCTCTTAAGAGCAACTTAGTAGTATATTGAGACTCAAACTTTAAGATTCTTAAAATGTGGTACATTTACCTCATAATTCCAGGGAATTTATTAAAAAATCTTAAATATTAATTAAAAAGTTAAAGGCATACTATAGTGTAAGTAACAGTATGAAAAAACTCAGCAATATCGTAAATCTTGAAAAATTTGGGAATGGTTAAGCAAATGATGACATATTTACTTAACAGCAATTGCACATATACTCAAAGATGTCAACAGAAACCAGGCCACAGGATGAGTAAGTGAAAAGTAATTTTAAAAAATTACTTATTATACATATGGAAGTGTGTCAGTGTGTGCAGAGTATACACAGTCTCATCCAAGACAGGCCAAGCAAAGAAGAATTCTGGAAGGGAATATATTAAAATATTAGGGTTTTGTCTGGTGTTGAGGCTGAGGATGTCTCTCTGTTCTGTTTCTAAAGTTCTACAATAAAAAGATATACGTTTATAATGTAAATAACAGAGAACAATTAGAACAATAACAGTAAACAATTAGAACAAAGACAATATAAGAAGCATGCAGAGAGGTATTTAAAAGACAGCCTGGCTGAAGGCCACACTTACGATAAACTGTTCAATGTCTCTTTCCAGCCCCACATTTGGCAGATCAGGCATCATGTGAGCTACAACTTTGAAACCACAATCTTTGGCCAGATGAAAAGATTCAGATACCGCCTTAACTGTGTGGCCCCTGAGGAAAGAAAATTTACCACCTGTTACACAGAAACATAGACAACAAAGTTAACATAAGAAGGCAAACATTCCGAGACATTAGCAGAAACTGTACAAGGAAGAATCATATGTTGCTTGTTAAGTGCTGTCGAGTGGTACCATGGACGAAGTTATATATCTGTATAACTTTCATCCTTTCTCCAAGTTCATATGGTTTCCGGAGGCAATCTATTTTAGAAGTGGATGCCACTCCTGCTTCCAAAAGAAACATATAGCAGGTGGGAAAAATCTCAAATAGTCTTTTTTGTTTTTAAATTTCCTCACTTCTAAAAAGGCTTAGAATAATAAAATAAAGCCAGTCTCATTTACAATGTTGAAATAAAGGTAGCCTGAATTGCTTTATAAGGCTGGGGGAAAGGGGGTGTGGGGGGAGGTGTTGTGAAGGCTTACCTGTGAGATATTTTTCAGAAATTCTCTTATACACTTATTCAAAGTTCTGAAAATAATGACTGAGTTTGCAGGAGTTAATTTATACTAAAATTACTTTGGTTAGCCTCATCAGCTGAAATAAACTTCAATATGTAAATATCTATGCTAAAAACAAGAATAATGAGCTCTAATTCATGTGGAAGCAGCGGGCTTGTTCTGTTCTTTCCTTTACAAATCTTACATAATCATTTGTAGAGAGGAAGACAAAACAGATTTTACTCTGCTTTGGAGAAGAGTTTGGAGACAACTTTAACAGAAAAGTGAGACAACAGAATAACTTGGTAAGAAAGCAAATCATTTGAGGCCAACTGGAAAAATTATCATAACTGCATTTTGGTTCATATCCAAGGAAGAAGCTAGTCCTAGTAACGGTTGTTGTGTACCGTTGAGTTGGAACTGACCCATAGCTAACCTTCCAGCAGTTTTCAGAGACAATTACACAGCTCATCCTTCTCCCGAGGAGTACCTGGTGGGTTCAAACTGCATGACTTTGGGATTCCAGCACAGCTTCTGACCACTAGGCCACCAGAGCTCCAAATAACATTTATGGACAACAAAATACTAAACACTTCCTGCTGCTCTTTAAAAAGAGAAACAACAACAACCAAAAAAAAAAAAAAGAGAAACAAGGTACGGGGTATCTCACTCCCTGATTTCAAATCCTACTACACTGCTGTCGTGGTCAAGACAGCGTGGTACTGGTACAACGACAGACACATATATCAATGGAATAGAACTGAGAACCCGGAAATCAGCCTGTCTATCTACAGTCAACTGATTTTTGACAAGGAGATGAAATCAGTTAGGTGAGGAAACGACAGCCTTTTTAAAAAACTGTTTTGGCAAAATTGGAAAACTCTGTATAGAAAACTAAAGAAAGATCCACACCTCACTCCATACACAAAAACCAACTCAAAGTGGATCAAGGACCTAGGACTAAAACCAAAGACTATAAACTTCATTAGAGAAAAGCTTGGAAGAACTCTAGAAGCCTTAATCCACAACATAAACAGTCTTCCAAGCATAATAAAAAACCTACAACCAGGAGGAGATAAAATAGATGAATGGGACCCTCTAAGAATGAAATCCCTGTGCACATTCATAAACTTCTCCAACAGCGTAAAAAGAGAAGACTGGGAAAAAATATTTGGTAATGTCAGGTCCTATACTTGGACCAAGAGGCAGTTGTCAGAACAGAGCAAGGAAACACTGCATGGTTCAAAATTGGGAAAGGCATACGCCAGGGATGTGCCCTATCTCCATACCTTTTCAACCTGTATGCAGAACAGATTATCCGAGAGGGTGGGCTCTATGAGAAGTGTGCGTCAGGATTGGTGGAAGGTCTAGTAACAATCTGCATTATGCAGATGACACAACCCTGCTTGCTGAAACTGAGGAGGACCTCATGCACTTGCTGCAAAGGGTCAAGGACTGCAGTCTTCCGTATGGACTGAAGCTCAATGTCAAGAAGACAAAGATTCTCACCACTGGACCAATTGGCAGCATCAGGATGGTGAAGAAATTGAGATTGTTAACAACTTTAGTCTGCTTGGCTCCACGGTCAATACTCTTGGCACCAGTAGCCAGGAAATTTAAAAAAAAAAAGTATTGCAATGGGAAAGTCTGCTGTTAGGGACCTCTCCAGGGTACTGAAGAGCAATGGTGTCACTCTGGAGACTAAGGTGAGCCTGATACAGGCCATGGTTTTTGCAATCACTTGTCATGCATCAGAGAGCTGGACAATGACTAGGGAGGACAGAAGGAGAATTGATGCCTTTGAACTGTGGTGCTGGATAAGAGTATTGAATGTACCATGGACTGCCAAGAAATCAGATTCATCCTGGAGAGGGTTAAACCAGGCTGCTCCTTGGAGGCAAGGATTCTGGGGCTTTGTCTGACATACTTTGGATATGCTGTAAGGAGGGAGAGGTCTTTGGAGAGGAACATCATGCTTGGGAGGGTGGAGGCAGGGCGCCGGAGGGGAAGACCCTCTATGAGGTGGATTGATTCAGTGATTGGGGTAATTGGGATGGGTGTGTCAGAGGCAGTGTAATTGGCACAGGATAGAGCAGGATTTAGGGCTGTTGCACTTAGAGTCGCTATGAGTCGCAAGCGACTCGATGGCACATAACAACAACGTCAGTTCTGATTAGGTACTTATATCCAGAATTTATAAAATACTCGAGCACCACAACAAGATAAAGGAAAACAACCCAAATGAAAAATGGGCACAGGATATGAACAGACACTTCACCAAAGAAGACATTCAGATGGCAAACAAATACATGAAGAAATCCCTAGCTCTAAGAGAGATGCAAGTCAAAACAACTATGAGGTATTATCTCACCCCAGTCAGATTAGCAAAACTTAACAGAACAGCAAACAACAAATGCTGGCAAGGTTGTAGAGTAACTGGAACTTTTATTCACTGTTGATGGGAGTGTAAAATGGTGCAACTACTATAGAAGGCAGTATGGTGCTATCTCAAAAAGTTGCAAATAGAAATACCATTTGACCCAGCAATTCCACTACTGAGAATATACCTCAAAGAGACCATAACTGCCACCAAGCAGATATATGCACTCCCATGTTTACTGTGGCTTTGTTCACAATAGCAAAGAGTTGGAAACAACCCAAATGCCCATCAACAAATGAATGGCTAGAGAAGCTGTGGTATATTCACACAACGGAATACTATGCCGCATTGAAAAACAAGGAACTCATCAAATATTATACAAGATGGGTGACCCTGAAGGACATTATGCTGAGTGAAGTATCTCAATCACAAAAGGACAAATACTACATAGTGCCACTGTTATAAAGCAGGACTGATAATCGGAGTTCAGAGAAACCTAAGAGGGGATAAATAATGTATACTGCATTGAAACAGATGAGGCAGAGAACTGTTTAGGAGGAATATATGATTAGGTATTATTTTCATGACGAGAGTCCAGAATGAAAGCTGCATAGTGAAGCAGGCTGTGTATGTGTGTGTATAAAAATGAAATAATAATTTTTTTTACATTTTCAAAGAGAAAAGCAAACTAGTGGGAGGGTTGAGTGGGGAGGAAAATGTGCAACAATGAATGGAAATCCAAAGTCTCTGTAAACTTTCATTAAAATAAAATAAAAAAATTCTGGAAAAAAAAACACCCCAACTTCCTGCTGCTAAGTGAGTTCTGACTCACAGCAACCATTATGGGTTTCTGGAGCTATAAATCTTTACAGGAGGGAACTGTCCATCTTTCTCACAAGGAAAAGCTGATGGATTCGAACTGTCAGTCTCTCAGTTAGCTGCCTGAAAAATTAACACTATGCCATAGAGCTCCTTGAGTTAATCCTTCTTTTCACAACCAAGAAGTTTTTGTTCACCACAGATAGAGCCTAGAGATCACTGATGCCATTTCACTTTCTTTAGACGATCCTATCCATTTTGTTGGGTTCAATTTCTAAGCCCTTTTTCTAATGATTCTTAATTTTTTATGATGGGCTAGAGTTCTCTCCTGAATTCCACACTCAAACATCTAATACTATAAATCTGTAATACACAATGTGGGAGTCCTATGTACATGGGGTTACTCAAATTTACATCTAAATTCATTAAAATTAACTGCCCATTTCCTCGGCTGTACTGCAATTGGGGTAGTTCAATTACAGAACATTTTAAGCGCTGCAGAATGTTCTCTTAGATCCCTGCTCTAACGCAAACCTCCAAGTGGCTGTTTTACAAGTATCTAAAACTCAATAACCTGTAATGAAACTCATCTTCACTCATCAACTGTAATGATACCGTGACCTTTACCTTAGTGAGTAGTCTCATCATCTCCATCCATTTACTCAAGGTGGAAACTGTGTCTCCTCTACTTCTTATTCTTCCATGACTTAATTTTCAGTCTATACCATTTTTTTTTCAAAGAAACATTATTAATTGCTTAAATTATTTCAAGAATACACTTAACTGAACTCCTTTCTTTACCTTGTTCTAATCTAACTCATTCTCCATATTGTTGTTATGTACTGTTGAGTCAGAACCGATCTATAGCTGACCCTCCAGTGGGTTTTCAGAGTCTGTAAACTGCACAGGAGGAGGCTGCCTATCTTTTGCTCATGGAGCAGCTGGTGGATCCAAACTGTGAACCTTCAGGTTGGCTACCAGATCTTCCTATCCCATTCTCCATCCTCTATCTATAGTGATATTTCTAAAACAAAGATGTGTTCACACCACAACTTAATGCCTCTGGAATGGTTTGCTACTTGTACTTGGATTAAAATAAAACTAAAACCCACTGCTGCCAAGTTGGTTAAAACTCACAGATACCATGTGTGTTACAAAGTAGAATTATTTCCTAGGATGGTCTCACCTGTGATGTTGTTGCTGTTGTTAGGTACTGTTGAGTCCAGCATGACTCATAGCAACCCTACAAAGAAAAGATCTGAACTCTGTTCTATCCTCCACCATCCTCACATCTCCTGACACACAAGAGCCCATTCCAGCAGTCACCATTATCAATCAACCTGGTTGAGGGTCTTCTCCTTCACTGATACTCCACCCTTCGCAGCATCATGTCCTTCTCCAAGAAATAGCAATATGCCCAAAGTATGTAAGGCAAAGCCTTATCATTCTTGCCTCCAAAGAGCATTCAGCTGTACTCTCTCCAAGGCATATCTGTTCATTCTCTTGGCTGTCCATGGGATATTCAGTGCTCTTCTCCAATACCACAGCTCAAAGGCATCAATTCTTTTTCTGTCACCCTTATTCATTGCCCAGGTCCTAGATGCGGAGCTAGTAATCAGAAAAGATCATGCCCTTAATCAGATACCCCTTAGTCTTCAAAATTACATCAGTACTCTTCAATAATTTAGAAAGGCCCCTAATTGCAGATTTTCCCAGTGCAATGCGCCTCTTTTATTTCCTGACTTCTGGTACCCATGGTGTAACTTGTGGATCCAAACAAAATGAGGCTATTCCTCTCCATCTGTCACGACACTGTCTATCAGTCCAGTGGTAAGAATCTTTGTTTTCCTGACATTGAGATGCAATCCAAACCAAAGGCTGCATTCCTTGATCTTCTGCAACAAGTGCTTTAAGTCCTCCTCACCTCCAGCAAGCGAGGTTCTGTGGCATAATGCAGATTACTAATGAGTCTCCCTCCAATCCTGATACCACACTCCTCCTCACAGAGTCCAGCTTCTCGGATAATCTGCTCAGTATATAGATTGAATAGGTATGGAGAGAGAATACAACCCTGACACACTCCCTTCCCAATTCCAAACCATGCAGTGTTCCCTCGCTTCATTCGCACAACAGCCTCCTGGTCCAAATATAGGTTCCTCATAAGCACAATCAAGTGCTCTGGGATTCCCATTCTTCTCAATGTCAACCACAACTTGTCATGATCCACACAGTCAAATGACTTTGCATAGTTACTAAAGCACAGACATTCTGCTGGTATTCCTTACTTTCAGCCAAGATCCATCTGACATCAGCAGTGATATATCTGGTGCCACGGCCTCTTCTAAATCCTGCCTGAACTTCTGGCAGCTCCTTATCTATGTACTGTGCCGGCCATTTTGAATGATCTTCAGCAGTAGTTGCTTGCATGTGATATCAATGAATATTGTTCGATAATTTCCACCCATTCCAGGTCTTTTCTTCTGCAGTTGCACTACATAGGTTTCAATCACCAAATTTAGATCAGCAGTCATGGATAAACCACTTATATTACCCAGAGACCTGGATCACTTAATGATGCCAACAAGATGATGCAGACATATAGCACACTACATGTTAGAGTAGAACTGTACTATTGAGTTTTCGTCAGTGTAAATGCAATGGGAGCAAAATGCCAGGACCTTCCTTCACTAAGCAGGTTCCTTCTTCGAACCTCTAGGTTAGTAGGCAAGTACACTCTTTGTATAACCTGTGGCTTACAAGCTGTTGCTATGGCATCAATCCAATGCATTTCAGCCCTACAGGATAAAGCAGAATTGCCCGGCTGGGTTTCTAAAGCTTACTCCTATGGAAGCTGACTACTGCATTGTCCTCCTGGCGACCGAGTGGCTGGTGGAATCTAATTGCCAACCTTTCTGTTAGCAGAAGAGTGCTTACGCACTGTCACCACCACAGCTTCTCTTAGGACTTATACCAACCTCTAACCTTGACCTCTCTGCAGCTTTATTTTTTTAGCTTCATCTTTTATTATTCTCCTGTCTTCATGCTCTACAAATTGAGTTTCCTGAAAGTGCTATGTGCTCCATCTTTGGGGAAGTTACTGACAGTTTTCTTTCTGCTTGAAACAGTCTTGCTCTCCCTGACTTGACTAACTCATTTCCTCATCACCTTAGATGTCATTTTCATCAGAAAGTCCTCCTGGCTTTCAGGAGATTTTCTTTTTCTCCATTTGCACAGCTCCGTATCTAGCACAGGCCCTTAACTACCACAGCAATCCTACCAGTGTTCCAGATTCCAGCCTTCTTAAAGAAAAATGCTTTCTATTCAGGTTATCTCCCTCCACATATACCTTCTATGTGCTCAAAATACTTACCAGATGTTCATTATCAAAGGAAAAATTCCAACGCACTTAGCCTGACATTCTTCTTGATTGTTTCTAAAATCCTGGCTCATGTGTTCCCTTTCATTCTCCTTCATTCTTCCCTCCAATCATATGGATTTAGGTAAAATGGCCTTTGAAGTCCAACTCAGCATACACCTGACCTGCTCGCTAAAACCTGCCTTCACCATTCTAGGCCAATGATCTCTGCTGCCTAATGAACTTGGAGAATCATTTGGCTTTTTATTAACTTAGCTATTAATGCTGAGGTTTTAAAAACATGTACCCTCTTTTGTCTATCTTTCACTTCAATTACTTTCTAGAGGGAGAAACAACTTCATATTGCTCAACCAACCCCTCAAGCTACAATTTTTTTTTTATTTTTATTATTTCTTGCCTTCCTGATACTTTAGAATTTCTCAAAGCCTTTATCCACTGACTCATCAACCTTAATCTCAACTCCCTGCCAGCTGGCATGTGCTTTACAAAGTTAATCTTTTCAATCGCACTCTGACTTCCTTCTTGTTCAAATCCTTTTCTTTGTTCCTATACTCCTTGGCATTTTTCCCACCCCCTCTGTTTAAACTACTGACCTTGAATGCTGCCTCCTGCTTTTGATAGGGGAAAGGTTGTTTATGACAAGAATAAGAAAAAAACTGAGCATATTATGGGCCACCAGAAAAAAAGTCAGCAGAGAGAGACTGAAAATTAAAGAAACATAGGGTAGAATTAGGAGCACAGCTGGGGCAAAAAATGACTGAACAGGAAGAATCATTCTTTAATACTGGTAGGAAGGAGAGAAAGATGACTATAAGTCCAGATAAAAGTGATGGGGTTGCAGGAAGGTTTTGATCATTTATCACTGTCTTACCTGTTGATTTGCCACCATCTTACCTGTTGGTATCTCTGGCCACATCCTCATAGACACTCTGTACACCAATCTCCAATCTTGTGCAGCCATACGTCAACATGTCGCTTAAGTGGCGTTTCATGCAATAGTCTGGTCTGGTCTCAATAGTAATCCCAATACATTTTGTGTGGCTTCTCTCAGAATACCTGAGGAACAAATCTAAAGATGAACAATCTGTATTCACAAATTTAAGACATTTACTCTCATTCAAAGAATTCTCTTTTTTTTCAGACCTCCCAAGTACAAGAGAGTAGTTAACAGCATGGTTTCTAAAGCCGGATCATCTGAGTTCAAATCTTGGCTCTGCTACTTCTTAACTCTGAAGATGGGAATGCCATTAACATCTCTGGACTTTAGCCTCTTCATCTGCAAACACACTGAGCTGATTCTAGCTTATAATAGCCCTAAAGGACAGAAGAGAATTACCCTGCAGGGCTTCCTTGGCTGTAAATCTTAAGGATGGAGCAGACACGATTCCCTTTCTCCTACAGCAGCTGGTGGGCTTGAACCTTTCTGAGCTTTCAGTTAGCAGCCCAATGCCACCAGTGCTCTTATTATCTTTAGAAAGAGGATAATAATAGTATATCTCTCATAGAGCTAATGTGACTGAACATACAGTGATGTTATCAACACCATCATTATCATTTTTATTCTTCTACACGATGCTGCAATCATAATCTCCTTGAAAGCTGTGATTTCAACTGTGAAAACCTTATTTTCAATTCCTAGCAACCATTTTTCACAGAAATAAAAACCATCTGCATTATTTATTTCTCACTCTGTATTTTAGAGTTATGTTAAATAAAAAGGAGGGGGAAAGGAATATATATAATGATTATGATCATTCAAATGAAATGTCTTCTATAAATGCAACAGTCTTTCTGCCAAGGCTCTTCATCTTAGTAAGGATTTACAAAATCTGCCATTTTTTTCCTCTTTCATGCAAACCAGACAGGAAAGTAGTAATTACCGCATTAGCCTCATACTGTTTGAGTTAACGACCTTAATGCTGGTCAAAGAGTCGGGAAAGCAAAAATTAGTCAGTAAGGGGACTGGTGATGTGAGGTGCCAACACTGTATCTCAGTTAGCTTCAGCGCTGACTGAAAAGTCAGCACCCACCACCGGCAGCTTCATGGGACAAGTACCTGTTGATCTATTCCCATAAGGGTTACATATGACTGAGAAAACCCTATGGGATTATTCTACTCTGTCTCATAGGGCCACTGAGTCAAAAATGAACTAGATGGCATCTAAGAGCACACACTCTATAAAGTATATTTAATCTCCATTTGTCAGGTGAAAAAATAGAAGCTCAACATGATTAAATATCTTGTCTAAGGTGACTTGTTGTCAAGTGCTCACAGAAACCCCAGGAACAAGAGATCTGCACTCTGTCCTGTCCCGTACCCATCCTCATCAGCGTGACATTGCCGCAGACACTGCATTAATCCACCCCACTGGGGGTCATCTTCTCCTGCACTGACCCTACTTCACCTTCCCAAGCATGATGTTCTTTTCCAAGGCACAGACTCACATAAAGATGCAAATTTGAGTCCACCCAACTTCAGCATCACACCACACTGCCCAGACGACTCAGAGCTGGGTCATCTTCTCTCCTTCACAACATCCCTAACTTTTTAAGACACAGGAATTTGCAGTGCACTATTTGAAAACTTCCTCAGCTCTCCAGGAAGAATGAAGAAGTTATTTTCCTTTTGTCATTTCATTTCCTTCTTTCTTAAAAGGTGAAAAGCATAAATATATTTGATTAAGTTTACAAATACTCCTTTAGGCTCATATTTCTTTCTTAATTGTCAGTAAAAATGACTAATTTATGTTTATATTACTAAGAAAACTAAGAGTCGTAGAACTAGGGGTGCATTGTAAAGTTTTTCTTTCTTAAAAATGCAAACTCTACTGCACTGTTTATTATTGTCTTCTGTAAGATTTTATATAAGATTGTCAAAGACTAGAGCAGTAAGAGAAAACAACTAGTGCAAAATTACTAAAAGATGAATCATAAGGCAGGAAAAGGACTCTTGCCTAAAATAGGACAGTAAATTGTTTCACTTCTCTGAAACAACCTCAGCATTCTCAAATAGATTAGTCTCATGACATGCCATAAAAGAAGGGCACACACTGTACAATAAATTAGCTCACTGGTCTAATGGATAAGGAGTTGTGCTGCCTACCAATCCCAAGGCAAGTTGTTTGAAGCCACCAGGTGCTCCACAGCAGAAAGATAGGAAATCTCCTCCCGGGGATACGCTGCCTCAGAAAACCTACTGGGAGGTCATCTATGAGTCAAATCTAACTCTATGGTACACAGCAACAAGTATAATAAATACAACACCTTGTTAGAATATCAATTATTGTGCCTGGGGGAAAGAAACGCTTTTTAAATTAAAGAAAGTGAGATTTGCATGCAAGTTAAATAAAGAAAAAAAAGGCAGGAAAACAGTTCAATTCTTATCTATTAACATTTATGATATTTAATGTCAAATTAGTATATTTAACAAGGTAAAATAGCCAAGCCTGATTATAAATTTCACTATTTAACATCCTAGATTCAGACATTCCAAAATTATATCAAGATATCTCTCATCCAATTATATAATATTCTTAAAAAGCCTACAGAATTTACACTCTATCTTATAAGTAAACGCATTAAGCTAGCAAATTCAGAAGTACAATAGGAGCTTGCAATTGCAAAAAACAAGACAGGCAATTGGACAACTGGGGATTTGTCTAGGAGAAATAGAACATTTACTAGCTAATCTTTCCATCGCACGGATTATCAATGACCCACCACGGACTTATAGAGAAAGCTGCAGCAAGGATAATAAGGTCTCTTCATAAGTTCACACTACAGGACACAGGAGAGAGGCAAAGAAGACCTCACACACAATTTTACTATACTTCAAAAACGTTTTCTTCTGGGGAGAGGAAGTCATTAGATCATCACCTTTTATAGGAGCAGAAACGGAGAAAGAAAAAAATTACTCAAGTTTTTTAAAAATTAGCATTTTATATTTAAAAAAAGGTTTCCACCACTGTTCTCTTTTCAGAATTATATTTTCACTTGTAAAGCAAGTAAGTAGAAATTCCTATCAAATTGTTGTGGTGGTGGTGGTGTACAATGGAGCTGGAAATGACCCAGAGCTGAGCCTCAGGGGGTTTTCAGAGGTAGTTAATGGAAGGAGACTATCCATCCTTCTCCCACGGAGCATTCAAGGGCCTTCAATACTGCAGCACAGCTTCTTACCACTAGGACACCAGAGCTCCCTATCAAATTAGAATTGCAAAAACAATGAAGAGACTGTGTGCCGACAGTATAAGCTCAACTCCCCCATTGGACCATTGTATTTTAATTAGAATTTTCTGTTAATGTCATATTTGGTACTACTTACAAATCACTAAGTAGGTTCACCTCTTCGTTCAAGAGATTTAAAGATACCAATGTAACTATTTTTGAAGTGCATATATGTGCATGCAGGCTTTTACCTCATCTAAGTAAAATGTTCCAGCTGACATAGGGACTGCTTTTCTTCTTTATATCATTTAGACAGTCACTGATACTAAATATTTTATTGACTTCATTTAGTACCAAGTTCAGTAATTTCCATGTCTTACAGGGAATTCAAAAATATGAATCTGAAAAACATTTTCCAAGCCTGATTATAAATTTCTAAGATATAGTCCTACAAGGACAACTGGGCCTTAAAGTCCACTGCTCTTTTTGTTCTATTCAATGGTCATCTTAAAAAATAGCCCACCACAGAATCACACAGGATTTTCTGTTGAATCCTATCCTTTTGTGCACGACAAGGGAGCTCTCACCAAACCCCTGCTGCTGAGATGGTTCCAACCCCCTCAGCCCTAGGTAACAGCCAGCCTCCAGGGCGCTCGGGTGAAGGCCCCTGGGTGTCGTTCCACCACTAACTCAAAGGCTGCTGACAATCTACCAACTGTTCTGAGGGAGAAAGATGGGCAATCTCCTCCGGTTAGGATTTACAGCCTTGTAAACACACTGAAGGGTTTCTAAGAGTCAAAACTGACTCCCCCACAGTGCGTTTCTGAACACAGAGTGGAACAGCAACAGAGCGATTGCCACAACTTTCCCTGAGGGGGTAGGGTGAGGCTGGGGGCTCAAACTGCCAACCTTCCAGGTAGCAGCATACTGTTTCAACCACAGCATGCCCAGGGGCCCCTTACAAGAGCTCTATCTATAACATTTATACAATATAAGCCACACTAATGTTCTCTGTGAAGTATAATTTAACACAGTAACTTATGCTGACATCATTTTTACAACTGGGAATTGAAGGAGAGAAAAAAAAATATCTGAGCATTTAGAAGCAAATAAAGGCCAAATGCTACCAGTCTTCAAAACACAGCTTGAAAACATTTCTGCTTCCATGACATCTACATCTGTAAGAATTCCGTGTTCCCATTCCCAAATTTAGTTTGTCGTGCTATTTGTGAATATGCCTGCTCTCCATTGAGATAGAACTTTCCTAGAGACCAAACTGTAGAATATTTAAACATATAGTGCTTATAAAATTGTGCGCTAAAACCTGTTCTTTAATTAGAAAAAAAAAACACACGTTTAAAGAATGAACAAATAAATGAATAAGGTATAACTGGGGAGACCCAGAAGGCTTCTCCTCATTCTCATTATCAGCCTCTATAGAATTAGTGCTAATCTTTTCTCTTGCAAACAGTGAGTATTAGAAGGTGTCAAACACTAGATCATGTACCATTGTCAAAATATGCTACTTCTAGTCCCAGAGATGCTGAAAAATCTCACTCCTGAAATAAGGAATACAAATGAAACAAAGAACCACTATAGAAGAAAGATCTAGAATTAGACATATAAACAGGTTCAGGCTGTTTCGTGAGAAGCATGTTTCTATTTCTGGAGAGAAGATGAGCTGGTAAAGTGCTATCTACCATTATATGCTATTAGGGCCCCAGATACTGAAGAAACACAGCACAACAATTTTAAAGCCTTTTTATCACCTTCACGAAACTATCTATGATTCACTCCAGGAAGGTACAAGGCAACATCTTTCATTATTATCATTCAGCAGCAGCTCCTCTTCTAAAGCTCGTCACTGATGATACTAGGTGAATGAACCTTTGTTTATTGCTTGAATTCTTGTTTACTGTTTGCATTTTCACTACAGCTCCAGACTCAGATTCCTGAAAGCCTTTCTAACATTTCCTGAATGGACATTGCTCTACCATAAACTCAACCCGCACAAGCCAACTGCAAAATACCTAGTAATGACGCATGGGTGAAATATTCATTTTCACTAGAAACACTGACAAAGGCCACTTGGGTATACCAGTGGGCAAGGAGTTGCAGGAGGTTTGGTTCCATCAGCTGCTCATGGGAGAAAGATGGACAACCTCCTCCCATGTGCTTAAAGCCACTAGAAATCTGCTGGGGAGTCAGGAGGAGTCAGTTCCAACTTGATGGCAATGAGCTAATGAGTAAGTGATACAAAATTAGGCAACAGTAACATTCAAGAAAACTCTTCTTTTTAGCTAGTAATACCAAATTTCACCAATAGAGTGAAGTGAGGGATTCAATGTCCTTCTCCAGAAATTAATGAATTGTGAGGTTTCCTGGATAGAATTTTGTAGCATCCAATATAGGGCAGAAGGAGCTCTGGTAGTGCTATGGTTAAGGCATTTGGATACAAACTAAAAGGTCAGCAGTTCAAACACAGCAACTGTCCCATGACAGAAATAGGAAATAGCCTGTTTCCTCAAAAAGTTACAGCTTTGAAGACCCTATGGGGTGGTTCTAACTCTGTTCTTACAAGATTGCTCAATATGACTGATGGTAGTACTTTGCAGTTTTTATACAGAGTATATGCCACAAAAAGTTTACTTGAGCTTTCCTTCAATTTCAACATTTAGCTCAGTGCCTATCCTGTGCGGTAGATCTTGGAAAAAGTCACGTTATTCTATTTACTCTATTTTGTACTGTAAAACTATTAACTAGGGCAAGAGTAGCTGTTTCTGGTAAGACTAAGCTCCTATCAGACCAACCTAATCACAGATTATAGTTATAAATACTGGACAAAATAGAAAAAGAACGTACCTGAAGACAGAGTGAGTAAAAAACTAGAAGAAATTAAGAGTCACAAACAGATGGAAGAAGATATCAGCACTGGACAAGTGTCTCATTTTTAAGGTTCTGAGCTTAGGAAAGGCTCTACACATGCCATTCGGGGCAGCTAAATGATTTCTGGTGAAAAACCAGAATCTAGCCAGCTTCAAAGAACCAGAGGATTCAATCCAAGTCTCTAAAAAAGTGAGCAAGCCCAGAGACTACTCTGCTAAGTACTTCTTTCCTGAACCAGTATGTACAGGGCAGAATGCAAGCAATTCTGGTAAAGCCAGAGGAACTGAAGTGATATCTGATTGACTACCCACTGCCAGGGAGACAGTTTTCAGTATGAATTTAGCTATAGTAGATGTTTCCTTTAAAAACAAAACATAAAATGGAATACTCTTGGAGGAGCATAACAAAAACCAGGGTTTGTACTTATCATTTCTAAAATTTAGGAACAACCCAAAATTATCTGACATCTAATAAAATAAGAGAACATGACATATTCTTAAGAGAAAGATAATCAACAGATCTGAACTCTGAAATGACCCAAACTTTGGGATTAGCAGCAAAGATTTTAGGTGGCAATTATAATTATGCTCGAAGACATAAAATAAAATAGACTGCTAATGATTTAAAAGTTACGAAATGTTAGTAGAAAGATAAAAACCATAAAAAAAATTAAATGGAAATTCTAAAGTTATAATGAAAACACATTATCTGAAGAAATGTCAAAAGATATCTGGTTAGCTTAACAACAGCCAAGACATGACGTAGAGTCCATAAAACTGAAGGATAATAGATCAATAAAAACTGTCCTATTAAAAAGCAGAAAAAGAAAAAAATAATAGAAACTCAAGACTTATTTAGAATGTTAATATACTAGTCTTCCAGGAAGAAATAAGATAGTGTAGGGCAGGAGTGAAAAAAAAAATAGTTGCAGTGACAAGGGCCAGAAACTCCCTAAACTTGGTGGAAAATCACCAATTTATAGATCCAAGGATCGGAGAGAAAACCACTTGAAAAGTTTTTCAATCTACTGCTAAACACCAAACATAAAGTAAAAATCTTGAGAAGTAAAGACATAGTTCATTTACACTGTCAACAAGGAATCTGATAAATAGCAAAACATATCTTTCAGCAATAAAAGCAGAAAACAGACAATTTCTAAAAGAAAAAAAAAATCCCAAGTAATGTCATTATCGGTAAGTAGATCTCTACTGAAAAAACTTCTATTGCCATGGGAAGCAACTCACAGCTAACCCTCCAATGAGCTTTCTGAGGCTGTAAATCACACAGGAGAAGATTGCCCTGAATTGTTGCTGGTAGATTCCAACAGCCAGGAAGCCTTTGGGTTAGGAGTGCAATTCCCTATGGACTAGGCCACTAGAGTTCCCTAATTCAGGCTACACTTTCCACTAACCTCTCAACAGTATGTCTATGTAAGTGTTGCTGTCATCCAGTCAGGTTCAACTCATAGTGACCCTCTCTCTATCGAGTTTCTCGGAGTCCATGGTGGATCTGAACCATCAGAGATGCACAGCCTTTGGGTTAACAGTACAACTGACTATATCACCAGAGCTGCCTAGCTATACACTCTGTTCAAATAATTTGAAAAGAACCACTTTTAGTCCATTTATTATAACATCAACTATAAAATTAACTGCTTAACAGGAGAAATGATTTTGAAAATTACTACATAACTTGGAGACTGGAGGGTATTACACTGAGTGAACTCAGTCTCATAAAAATAAATACTGCATACAACCATTATCATAAAACCAGAAGGATCACTAGTAAAATGTATATGGGGGACCCAAACAGGGAAAAGGTGGGAGCAGAGGGGGTGAGTGTGGAAAGAAGGAAAATCACAGGGTTGCACCATTTGGTGGGTGGAAGGAGGGGGGTAAAGGGAATGGGAAAGATCTTGCAGGGCTCTGGAAAGACACAGTAATGGTGGGCATAGTTCAATGGTAATTAATATAACAAAACATAATGAATGAGAATGATTGTATTAAACACAAGGTGAATGAAGGAGAGTGTGAAAGCATATGAACTTTGCATACAAACCAACGTAAAATTTTTTAAAAGTTAAAAAAATTAATTGCTAGGAGAAACTAAAGACCTAAGCAATGGAGAAGGGAGTTCTGGTGGTCTATTGGTAAGAAGTTGCACTGCAATCCTGAAGGCACACAGTTCAACCGACCAGCTGCTTCGTGGTAGAAAGATGGATAATCTCCTCCCGTGAGACTGACTGCCTCTGAAAACCTGCTACAGAGTCAATTATGGGTTGGTTTCAACTCTTCAGTTATTATTGTTGTTTGTTGTTATGTGCTGTTGAGTCGTCTGTGACCCTACGTACAACAGCCCTAAACCCTGCCCTATCCTGTGCCAATCTCACTGTCTCTGACACACCTACCCCAATTACCGAAGTCACTGAATCCATCCACCACATAGAGCGTCTCTCCTGCACTGTCCCACTACCCTCCCAACAATAATAAGAAACAGTGGAGGTAGTTCATAGTTTAGAAAATCAATGTTGTTTTTAAACTGTCATCTCTTCAAATTACTCTACCATTTTTAAACACAATTTGAATTACTCCACATTTTGTTGTTATTGTTGTCAAAATTCACAAATTATTCCTAAACTTCATAAGCAGAAACCTAGAAATGCAAAGGACCTAGAATATGCAAAGCCACCTTGAGGAAGGAAAAATGCCCACAAAATTATAGACTTACTTTATTTAGTTCAAGACCGATTGTAAAGTTCTATTATTAAACACTGCCTGGTATTGCCATAAAGATTAAGAAACAGATAAATGGAACACAATAGACTCTTGTCTCATATAGTAATATGATTTTTGACAGAAGTCTGAATCCTATCCACATGAAGAACAACACTTTTCTAACAAATCATTTTGAGACAAAGGGCTATCCATATTGGAAAAAAACATATCTTGGATCCGGCCTAATAACATACAACACAGTTCATTCAACCTGATCATAAACCTAAAAATGAATGTTAAAGTTCTAAATTATATAGAAAAATGACTTGAGAGTAGATAAAGGTTTCTTACATAAAATACAGAAAGCAATGATAATGGAACTAAATTGAAATTAGAGTTTATTAAAATGAAAAATTTCTACAAAAGGTATCATTAATATAATAAACAGTCAAGGCACAGACTGGGTTTTTATACTGGCAAAACATATATCTGGCTAAGGACTGCAATCAAGGCTATATAATAGGCAATTACAAAAGGAGCAAAATATTTTAGCAAACACTTCACATAAGAAATATATACAAATAGCATAGGCACAAAATAAAGTACTAATTATCATTAGTCATCAGGAAAAAAGCAAATTAAAACCATAACAAGATACCATTACACACCCACTTGAATGAGTAAGATGAAAAGGACTGACAATACCATATGTTGGTAAGGATGTAGAACAATCAAAATTTCATATATTACTGCTAGGAGGATAGATGATGTAACAGAAATGTCTGCCAGTTTCTTACAAAACTAATCATCTAGCAGAGTGCATGTGCGTGCGTGTGTGCGTGTGAGAGTGTGTGTGTGTCCATGAAAAGACCCAGACAAGAATTTTCATTGAAACTTTATTCATAACAACTCAACCTGAAAACTGCCCACGTGTCCAAACATAGAATAACGGATACATAACCTGTGGTCTATGCCTACAATGGAATTCTTCAACCCCAACAGATTACTGCTGTTCAACTGATTCAACTCATGGTGATTCTACAGGACACAGCACACTGCTTGATAGAATCTACAAAGTTGTTATCTATCTATTAAAGGAGCAGACCACCTCATTTTTCTCTCTTACGGCAGCTATAGGGTTCCATCTGCTGATCTTTCAAAGATTAACGCTTAACTTACTAAACCATTAGGTTCTTAATGAAAATATTACTTGGCCAAAGAAAGGTAACAACTGTCATTACTATTTAACATTGATGAAGCTCAAAATCAGGCTTAGTGAGGCAAGGTTTATATAAAACAATATACACTGCACAGTTTCATTCATTTGAAGTTCTAGAAAAGGTAAAACTATTGCTGTACTTAGGTATCAAAAAGTTGGAAGTGACACAAAGCCAACCCTCCAGTGGGTTTTCAGAGGTAAGAAATCACATGAGAGATAGCCCATCTTTCTCTCATGGAGCAGCTGGTGAATTTGAACCTGATGCCTTTGACCTGGCACCACAGCTCCTTACCACTAAATCAGTACTAGCTGTCTCCAGAAGGTACAGGTGATGATTTATTAGACAGGGACAGGAAAGCACTTTCTAAAATGATGGTGATGTTCTGTCTTCTTTCTTAGTAGCATTTTGGTTCACAGGTATAGGTATCTTCCAGAAATAATCAAATGGTAAACCTAACATTGGTGCATTTCAGTTTACATAAATACAATTTACATACAACATCCATTGTATGTAAATATCAACAATTATAGCCTTCAGCAGGTATAACATCGTAATACCTAAAATAAAAATCTAACTGAACCAATGGACAACATCACTGAAAAAGGTTGCCAATGCTCAAGTTGTCAAGGATTTCATCTTACTTGAATATATACCCAGTGTCCATAGAAGCAGCATTCAAGAAAATAAACATTACACCAAGAAAATCTCCTGCAAAACGTCTTTTTACGGTATTAGAAAGTAAAGACAGGACTCTGTGTACTAAAGATATACAAGGTGCATCTGACTCATGCTTCATGTAATGAGAACACCAGACAGTAAATAAGGAAGACATAAAATGAGCTGATGGCTTCTCATACATGTTATCTGGACATGTCGCTCAGAAAAGACTATTTCTTGGGAAATGACATCATGTTTCATAAAGCAGAGAGTCAGTGAGTAAGAGAAAGACTGTCAATGAGATGGAATGACACAGCAATTGCATGGGGTCGAACACAGCAGTGCTTGTGGGGAATGACAAGACCAGGCAGAATTTAACCTAGTCGTACAGCACACGACAATGATGTATTTGTTAAAAGGAGGGGAGAAGCAGAGTGAAGACTGTTGTTGTTGTTATGTGCCATTAAGTTGCCTGTCATTCATCATGACCCTATGTACAACAGGCCTAAACCCTGTCCTATCCCTTGCCAATCCTATTGTCTTCAACATACCTATCCCCATTACCCTGTGACTGAGTCACTCCATCTCAGAGAGTCTTCCTCTAATGTACTATCCGTCCACCCTCCCAAGTATGATGTCCCTCTCCAAGGACTGATCCCGCCTTGCCATATGTCCAAAGTATGCCAGACGAAGCTTCAGAATCCTTGCCTCCAAGGAGCAGGCTGGCTTCACCCTCTCCAGGATGAACTTGTTTGTTCTCTTAGCAGTCCATGGTATATTCAACACTCTTCTCCAGCACCACAGCTCAAAGGCATCAATTCTCCTTCTATCCTCCCTAGTCACCGTCCACCTCTCTGGATGCACAGCAAATGATTGCAAAGACCATGACCTGGATCAGGTGAACCTTAGTCTCCAGACTGACATCATTGCTCCTCAGTAATTTGGAGGCCTCTGACAGCAGAATTTGCCAGTGCATTTTCGTCTTTTCATTTCCTGGCTGATGGTACCAACAGTGTTGATTATAGAGCTAAGCAAACGGAAGCTGTCAACAATCTCAATCTCTTCACCATCAATCATGACGCTGCCAATCAGCCACATGGTAAGAATCTTTGTTTTCTTGATGTTGAGCTTCAATCCACCTTGAAGGCTGCAGTCCTTACCCTTCTGCGGCAAGCGCTTCAGGTCCTCCTCAGTTTCAGTAAGCAGAGCTGTGTCATCTGTGTAACACAGATTGTTGGTGAATCTACCTCCTATCCTGATGCCACACTTCTCCTCATAGAGCCCAGGCTCCCAGGTAATCTGTTCCACATACAGACTGAAAAGATATGGAGATAGAACACATCCTTGATGCACACACACCCTTGCCAATTTTGAATCATGTAGTGTTTCCTTGCTCTGTTCTAATGAATGTCTCCTGGTCCAAGTATAGGTTTCGCATTAGCATGATCAAGTGTTCTGGGATCCCTATTCTTCTCAGAGTCAGCCACAGTTTATTGTGATCTCCAGTCAAATGCCTTTGCACAGTCAATGAAACACAGAAAGACATTCCTCTGGTACTCTCTGCTTTCAGCCAAGATCCATCTAACATTAGCTGTAATATCCCTAGTACCATGACCTCTTCTAAAGCCAGCCTGCACTTATGGTAGTTCTCTGTTGATGTGCTGTTCGTCATTTTTGGATAATCATCAGCAGAATCTTACTTGAATGTGATATTAGTGATACTGTTTTACAATTTCCACACTTTGTCGGATTACCTTTCTTTGGAATGGAAAAAAAATATAGATTTCTTCCAGTCAGTTGGCCAGGTGGTTGTCCTCCAGATTTCTTGACACAACTTTGTGAACACGTCCAAGACAGTGTCTGTTAAAACATGTCGGTTGGTATGCCATCAATTCCTGAGGCCTTGTTTTTTGCCAATTCTTTCAGAGAAGTTTGAACTTCTTCCTTCATCACCATGGGTTCTTGCTTATATGTTGTTTCATTAAATTGTTCTGTGATGAGGTGGACGGACATAGTGACGATGGCAATGGGATCAAGTGTGCTAGAGATTGTGAGGTTGGTTCAAGACAGGGAAAAGTTCAGTCATTATTCAAAGGATCACTATAAGTAGTGTGGTCAACTTGACAACATGTAACAATAGTAACATACTGAAGTCTGCAATATACTTTGAAATGCATGAATAAAAGTGAGGAAGAGATGGTTGACTGCATGGACAGATGGACAGGTATGTGATAGGAGGAGGTTGCTGCCACAGCTGCCATGGGGTCAGTGCCTGAATCCCGAGGACTCCATGCACAACTGGATCAGACTACTGTTATCCAAAAGGTTTTCACTGTCTTGGCACCAAGGCCTTTCTTTCTAGTCTGTCTTTGTCTGGAAGCTCAACAAAAAATTTGTTCATATCATAGCCCATACTCAAACTTCCTCTGACAGACAGCAGCTGCCTTTGTGGTACACAGACTAGAAGGTGAAACCCAGGTCTTCAATGAAGAAAGGGCAATAATGTAGGAGGTATATGTGGGTGCATACTGGCTTATTCTTTCATTCTTTGTTAGTTTCAAATAAAATGTCTGAAGGAAAAAGCCTGGTACCATCTTTCTTAGTCTGACGAAGCTGGGGAATTACATGGAACATGAAAAGAGTCTGGTCACCATGAATGAAAATCTATTAACATGAGGATAAATAAGTAGCCAATGCATGAAATAAGGGAGGGTGCACTAGGGATCATTACAGGTAATGCCCAGAAGTACAGGCCCTGGGTTCCATGGCAACAAGGTGAAAGACTGTTTTCAATGCTTCAGCTTTCTTAATAGAAAGTTGTTGTGTCGTCAAGAAAAGTCTAGAAAGGAGGTGCTGTAGTTAGTATGACCCATGATGACCCCGTGAACAACAGATGTGAACCCTGTCCTATCCTGTGGCATCCTCACACTACCTAATACACTAGAGCTCAGTGTAGCTGTCACTGTGTCAATCCACCTGGTTGAGGGTCTTCCTCTTCTTCACTGACCCTGTGCCTTTCCAAGGATCATCTCCCATTTCTTCTGGAAATCAGAAAATCAAAAGGGCCGAACTCACTCAGGATTTCTTAAGCTGAAGGAACTGAAGAATAAATTCAAGCCTCGTGTTGCAATACTTAAGGATGCTTTAGGCAGAATATTAAATAATCCAGGAAACATTAAACGAGGATGGAAAGAGTATACAGAGGCATTGTACCAAAGGAATTGGCAGACACAGAAGAATTTCATGAAACAATGTAAGAGCCTGTGGTGATGAAGGAAGAAGTTCAAGCTGCTCTGAAAGAATTAGCAAAAAACAAGGCCCCAGGAATTCATGAATACCAAGCGATATATTTCGACAAACAGATACTGTCCTGGATGTGCTACCAAAGTTGTGCCAAGAAATCTGGAGGACAACCACCTGGACAAATGACTGAAAGAGATCCATATTTGTTCCCATTCCAAATAAAGGTGACCCAACAGGGTGTGGAAATTATCAAACAGTATCATTAATACCACATGCAAGTAAGATTCTGCTGAAGATTATCCAAAAATGACTGGAACAGCACATCAACAGAGAATTGCCAGGTGTGCAGGCTAGGTTTAGAAGGGGGTCTGGTACTAGGGATATTATAGCTAATGTTAGATGGATCTTGGCCGAAAGTCGAGACTAGCAAAGGAATGTCTATCTGTGTTTCATTAACTATGCAAAGGCATTTGACTGTGGGGATCACAATAAACTGAAGCTAACTCTTAAGAAGAATGGGAGAAGAATGGGAATCCCAGAACACTTGGTTGTGTTTATGCGAAACCTATACTCGGACCAGAAGGCAGTCATCGGAACAAAGCAAGGAAACATTACCTGATTTAAAATCAGGAAGGATTTATACCAGGGATGTGTCTTATCTCCATACATTTTCAATCTTTATACAGATCATCCAGAAGGCCCATAGAGACCACTCTGTGAGGAGAAATGTGGCATCATGACCGGAGGAAGACTCATCAAAAATCTGTGTTAAGCAGATGACACAACCCTGCTTGCTGAAGCTGAGAAGGACGTGAAGTGTTTGCTGCAGAACATCAAGAACTGCAGCCCTCAATATGGATTGAAGCTCCGTATCAAGAAAACAAAGATTTTCATCACTGGGCTGATTGGCTGCATTAAGATAGTTGGTGAAGAGACTGAGATAGTTAACAGTTTCAGTTTGTTTGGCTCCACAATCAACATTAGTGGTACCAGGAAATTAAAAGATGAATTGCACTGGGAGAGTCTGCTGTCAGGGACCTCTCCAGAGTATTGAAGAACAGGGACGTCAGTCTGGAGACTAAGGTGCACTTGATCAAGGCCATGGTCTTTGCAATTATTAGCTCTGTGTCAGAAAGATGGACAATGATTAGGGATGACAGAAAGAGAATTGATGCTTTTGAGCTGTGGTGCTGGAAAAGAGTACTGAATATACCATGGACTGCAAAAAGAACAAACAAGTTCATCCTTGAAAGGGTGACTAAGCTGCTCCTTGGAGGCAAGGATTCTGAAGCTTCATCTGACATACTTTTAACATGTTGCAAGGAGGGGCCAGTCCTTGGAGAAGGACCTCATGTTTGAGAGTGGGAAAGAACAGTGCAAAAGAGGAAGACCATTGATGAGATGGAATGATTCAGTGACTGGGGTAAGGAGGGCAGGTGTATCACAGATAATAAGATTGGCACAGGATAGAGCAGGTTTCAGAGCTATTGTACATAGCGTTTCTATGAGTCACAAGCAACTCACAGCACATAACAACCACAACAAGAACACAACAGTGCTTCCAGTCCTCCTCATTTTCATGTGTCATCTGCATAACGCAAGTTATTAGATGCCACATTCTTCTTTGGAGTCCAGTTTCTCAGATAGTTTGTTCAGCATACAGACTGAACAGGTATGAAGATAGAATACAACCCTGGTGTACTCCCTTTTTAATTTTAAGCTATGTAATGTTCCCTTCTTCTCCTACACCATGGCTCAAAGGCATCAGTTCTCCTTCTATCTCTCTAGTCATTGCCCAGCTCTCTGATGCATACAGAGTGTTTGCAAAGACCATGGCCTGTATCAGGGGCACTTTAAGTCTCCAGACTGACATTGTTGCTTTTCAGTATTTTGGAGAGGTCTCTGACAGTAGACTTTCCCATCACAATACATCTATTAATTTCCTGGCTACTGGTGCCAAGAGTGCTGACTGTGGAGCCAAGCAAACTAAAGCTGTTAACAATCTCAAACTCTTCACCATCTATCATTTGGCCCAGTGGTGAGAATCTTTGTTTTCCTGATAATGAGCTTCAATCCATATAGAATATGAGTATTGAATATATCATGGACTGCAAAGAGAACAAACAGGTTTATCCTGGAGAGGGTGAAATCCGACTGCTCCTTGGAGGCAAAGATTCTGAAGCTTTGTCTGACATACTCTGGACATGTTGCAAGGAGTGACCAGCGTGGAGGGTGGAGAGACAGTGCAGGAGAGGAGACCCTCCATGAGATGGGGTGATTCAGTGACTGGTGTAACGGGGGTAGGTGTGTCAGAGACAATGAGATCGGCACAGGATAGAATAGGGTGCTGGGCTGTTGTACATGCTATGAGTCGCAGGCACATAACAACAATTTTCCCTTGCTCTGCTCATACAGAACAGCCTATTGGTCTAGGTATAGGTTTTATATGTACACAATTAAGTGCTCTGGGATTCCCATTTCTCTCAATATTAGCTATAAGTTATTATGATCCACTTGGTCAAATGCCTTTGCATATTCAATTAAGCACAAATAGACATTCTCCTTGTATTCTCTACTTTCAGCCAGGATCCATCTGCTATCAACAGTGCTATCCCTCGTGCCATAGCCTCTTCTAAATCCTACTTAAACTTCTCGCAGTTCCCTTTCCATGTACTGTTCTAGCCATTTTTGAAAGTAAGTCTATAGAATAATCTTCTAGGCCTGGTACCCAACATTACTTAGCATTCTAGCTTTCGCAAAATCTAGAAGGGCAGAACTGACTGATAAAAGAGTCACTGACTGAAGAAAAAAAGGGAAGGAAAGGAAATTAATTTAAAATTCCATAAGAAGAAAGTATGACTCACCCTCTACTTGATGGGTTAGTACCCTTTTAAATGATATCTTGTGAAAATAGCCAAGGGCATTAATGATTGAATGTAAAACTGTTTCTGGGAAACACTGATTAAAAAGGGATAAAAGTATTTTAAAAGGTTGTTCTGAGTTATTTGGCAACATTTGCATTCTGGAAAAAAGGTGACTCAGATCTCACTGCCTGTGCTTTTTATCTCTCCAGAGGGTTTTTATAGGATGACAGTTGCCAGTAATTGTTGCTCTCTGGACACTGGTCAAAGAGCCTCCCTCTGGCTGATAGCACTGATATCACTTTGCCTGACGAATGAGCCTTCAGAAAAACTTATCTATATTTTGTCCTTCAACAGAAGGATGTCCAGTCATCTTTCCAATTTTCCCACGTGCAAGGATAAAAGCATAACATTTGCAACTAAGTTACCATAAATATTAACTAGGCTTATCTTGTTACAATTTTCTTGTTTTAATCACGATAAGAAACACAAGCATAAAATAAAGACACAATAAAACTTGTCCCTAATTTTAACAAAGACATTTTATCCTTAAACTCCTATCACAATGTGTCCTTGTTTAGTCCATTTTAAAAACAGTCATGCTGATGGGAGCTAGTGGTACTTCTGTATCGGCTCAGAATCACAGGGAACCACGTACAACAGGATGAAATCCTGCCTCATCCTGCAGCATCCTCACAATCTCGGCCGGGCTGAAGCCCAGTGTTGTAGTCACCATTTCAATTCATTTCATTGAGCACCTGCCTCTCAATCAAACACGCTGCCCTTTTCCAAAGACTGGTCCTTTCTGATAGCATGACCACAGCAGGTGAGACAAGGCTCCCCACCGTTGCCTGGAGGAGCACTATGGACTGTTAGCAAGTGAAAACAATCAATCTCAATCAACACTAAAGAATGTACACTAATCCTCTCAGAGAGATGAGCCATACCAGGTAAGATAGTGTGCAGAAATGTAAGGTCCATATTTCATCCACAAATTGTGACAAGACTGCATTGTGCTACAAACCAGCTTCTCAGGTATGATCGTGTTTCACTAGCACAGCAAAGTTTCAAAATCATTTTCTACATCACTATTTCCAGAACATAGGCTAGACAACTCTTCCTGCAATAATACATAGTTTCCCTAAAAACAAAAAAGCAACTCTACTAAAAAGAATTTATAGTAAAAATCTACTTCAACAAAACAAACAAGATGCCACAAACTGGCCTTTTTCAGAGTATCTCATAAAAGCATGGCAACC
Organism: Elephantulus edwardii; assembly: GCF_000299155.1. Taxonomy (NCBI): domain Eukaryota; kingdom Metazoa; phylum Chordata; class Mammalia; order Macroscelidea; family Macroscelididae; genus Elephantulus; species Elephantulus edwardii. The sequence continues at coordinate 15,933,958 of NW_006399788.1, read as the reverse complement.
AGGAGAAAAATACATAAAGTATGGGTTAGCAGTATTCAGTGTCACATTTATGGATGGTTTTATGGCTCTCAGATTGAGCTTTATCACCTCCCAAGAGCCATTCAGGAAATCTGCTGCAGTGAAGTCTCAAATCATATATACACTGTTACCCGAAAGTAAAGTGTGTGTTGCCCTCTTGAGGTACATTCAAGAACAGAAACAAACAATGCCGCCTTTGCCTACTCCCTTCCAGAAAGGCTTTCTCTATCACACATACTGGGATCTGAAATAGTTAATATAAAAAAATTCATTCACAGTCTCTAAAACAGCTTACATCCAAGCATAACTAAGTACTTGAACATTTCTATAGACATCAAGAAAGCCACCACTTCATACCAAGGACTAAGCAAATATTTTAGTTTTCAGTTGATAAAAATGTCAACCTAAAAATTCATTTTTATCTCAGTTAAGGAGCCCTAGAGGTATAGTAGGTTAAGAGGCTGATAATCGAAAGGCTGGAGGTTCAAATTACCAGCCAGGCAGTTAGCTCCCATTAGGATTTACAGCCATGGAGATCGATGGAAGACTGCCATAAATTAGACTCAACTTGGCAGTGTTTTTTTAAATCTCAGTTGGCCTACGTGACACATATAACCCGGGGGACCAAAACAGTAGTTTATGAAAAACTTTGTGGCAAACTTTTATGGGGAGGTGAGGGCAGAAAACACATCCAGGTATTTCAGTTCCTTTCCACATTAATAGGCAAAGTCATCACATAATGATTGGGATAGGCTACGCTGCTAGAGAGTTCTCAGAACTGAACAGATTTTATTTCTCAGTAATCTGAGTTACTGCAGTCATTACTGATCATAGGACTCTGACTGATTAAGGTTTGTCCCTCACATCACACTTAAGGTATGAATACAGATCAGCTCTCTGCATCCACAGATTCAACCAACCATAGATTGAACAGCGGGGACTCTAACAGTTAAGGGGGTGAAAGCAATTACTTAAAGGCTAAGATGAGGAATTAAGGGTTCTCTGCATAGCATTTACATTGTATTATAAAAGTAATTTCACTGATTTAAAGTATATAGGTAGAGATGTACAGGTTAAAGGCAAATACAGAAATTCCATTTTATATAAGGAACTTTGCTGTGTACCATGCAGTCATTAACGACCCATAGCTGACCCTGTCCCGTGGGTTTTTCAGAGGCAGTATGGGAAGAGACTGCTCATCGTCTTCAAATTTTGGTTTCCTATCCTCACATGTCTGGGGAGAAGTAGAGGTTAGGAGTTAGGGGTTAGATCCCGGGTCAGAGTTCAAGGCCTTGGAACCAAAACTGCTCAGATACTGAGGATGATTATAATCGGACTTTCAGGGCTAAGAAGAATGAATTCGATTGCATCATCAATCCTCTAAAGTTTGAAAGACTTCAGCATTTTACTAAGTATGACTCATTCATGAATGATAAAGGTTCTGAATGAGTGATAAAAATATGATCACCGTCCCCTCCTGCTACTAAAGTCCTCGTGAGAGGAAGAAATCACACCAGCCAGCTGTTGCTAAAAGTCTAGATTCGTCACCATAGAATTAACCTGTAATGTTCCACAGAACCAAAGTGGCTGCTCTCTCTACTCTGCAGGTAACCTAACTCTTTACAGCCCCTTAAGCTAATCTTGGTATTTAGTTATACTCTCCATTAGAGAAGACCCTCAATGAGATGGACTGAATCAGTGACTGGGGTAATAGGAGCACATATATCAGAGACAATAAGGTTGGCTCAGTACAGAGCAGGGTTCAAAGCTGCTGTACAAAGGGTCACTGTGAGTCACAGGTGACTCTATGGCACAGAACAGCAACAATTATTCTTTTCATTCATATAAATCTAAAGATATACAGGAATTAAAGGAGGAACAAGAGAAGGCACAAAAAAGATGTCCTTTGCTCCAATTCCATGAGGTAAACAACTACATCATTAAATGTTGGTATCTGATCTAGAGGTTGATCACTTATTCAAAACCCATTCATGAGTTTACTCAATGCATAGTATGTGCTCTGGAGGCAAGGATGGTGAAGCGCTGTCTCTCAAATTTTGAGCATGTTGCTAGGAGAGATTATTTCTTGAAAAGGGACATCATGCTTGGAAAGGTGGAGGGTCAGCAAAGGAGAGGAAGACTTTCAACAAGATGTACCGACAAGGTGACAGCAGCAATGAGTTCAAGTGCATCAGAGGTGATGAGAAAACACAGGATAGGATAAGGGTCAGATCCATTGTTCAGAGGTTGCTAGAAGTCATATTTGACAGCATCTAACAACAAAAATATACTCTAGAGAGCTCTGGTGGCTTAGTGGTAAGGAGTTGTGTTGCCAACACAAAGGCATGCAGTTCAAATTCACGAGGTGCTCCTCAGGAGAAAAATAGGCATTCTCCTCCCATGAGAGTTACAGCCTCAAAAAACCCACAGGAAGGTCAGCTGTGAATTGGTTCTGACTCGATGGGGCACAACAACATGTGCTCTAGTAAGGCTCTACCAGGAGCCTGAGTAGCAGCATAGTTTAACCTCTTAGCTGCTAACCAAAAGTAATATTATCTGAATCTATCTCTTAGATTGTACATAGTACATAGGGTTTTCAGAGGCCTGCTATTTCAGAAGTGGATGGCCAATCCTTCTTCCTAGTCTGTCTTAATCTGATGTTTAGGAGTATCTGACAGACAGCAATTTGTGGAGCAGTGAAAGATAAATCCCTCATTGTGGAGTTAACCATTAGTTACAGTGTAGTCCCTGCCCTTAGCCCAGTGCCTTGACCCATTTATTTCCCAGCTCCGCCCTCCACCAGGATACCCCTTCACTTCTGCCAAATGCCTTCAGAATTAATCTCCCATTGTCCGACCCATGACCTGACAGCTTGTATCTGAAGCTTTCTTGGCTCCTGTGATTCCAAACACGTAAACTGCTGACAATTTTTTTTTCTGTGTCCAGGTCTGGAACAGTACATCAACAGAGAACTGCCAGAAGTCCAGGCTGTGTTTAGAAGGGATCATGGTACTAGGGATATTGTAGCTGATGTTAGATGGATCTTAGCTGAAAGGAGAGAACACCAGAAGAATGTCTATCTGTGTTTCATTGACTATGCAAAGGCATTTGACTGTGTGGAGCATAATAAACTATGGCTGACTCTGAGAAGAATGGGAATCCCAGAACATTTAATCATGCTAATGCGAAACCTATACTTGGACCAAGAGGCAGCCGTCAGAACAGAGCAGGGCAACACTGCATGGTTCAAAATTGAGAAAGGTGTGCGCCAGGGATGTGTCCTGTCTCCATACCTTTTCAACCTGTATGCAGAGCAGATTATCCGAGAGGCTGGGCTCTATGAGGAGATGCGTGGCATTAGGATTGGTAGAAAATCTATCAACAATCTGCGTTATGTAGATGACACAACCCTGCTTGCTGAAACTAGGAGGACCTCTTGCACTTACTGCAGAGGGTCAAGGACTGCAGCCTTCAGTATGGACTGAGGCTCAATGTCAAGAAGACAAAGATTCTCACCACTGGACCAATCGGTAGCATCAGGATGGATGGCGAAGAGATTGAGATTGTTCACAGCTTCAGTTTGCTCGGCTCCATAGTCAACACTCTTGGCACCAGCAGCCAGGAAATAAAAAAAATGTATTGCGATGGGAAAGTCTGCCGTTAGGGACCTCTCTAAAGTACTCAAGAGCAACGGTGTCTCTCTGGAGACTAAGGTGCACCTGATACAGGCCATGGTCTTTGCAATCACTTGTTATGCATCAGAGAGCTGGACAATGACTAGGGAGGATAGAAGGAGAATTGTCAGAGGCAATGCGACTGGCACAGGATAGAGCAGGGTTTAGGGCTGTTGTACATAGGGTCGCTATGAGTCACAAATGCTCTACGGTACATAACAACAACAACATCTCTAAGATTTACTGCCTCAGAAATCTAATGAAGGGATGCTGGAATATCAAACTGGCTCAATAGTAGTGGATTCATGAAGTTTTGTTGTTTGGGTTTTTTTTAAGAAAATGGTTCAAGTATTGCTCTATATAAACAGTAATAATCTAAAAACCCCCAACATTTCAGGTGCATTCAAAATGTAGTCTTACTTGTTAATCTGCAAAGCTCGAACAATCTGAACAACTTTGTAGTTATTTTTATGACTCTTCACTCTAACCCGTCCTGATTTAAAAGCAAAGCAAGGAGAAGCCTGCAGTGGATGGGCATGTGAGAATCAAAGGAAACTACATATGTTCCCTTCCACCTGAGTTTAAAAACCATCTAAGAATAGAGTTCATATACTGAACACTAATGATGGAAAATGAGAGCAATTACAGGATCACATTAAGGACATAATATATGAAGAAAGTAAAAGGTTATTAAGGAAATGGGAAAGAAAGATAAGACCAAAATGGATTTCAGAAGACACTCTGAAACTTGCTGTTGAATGTAGAGAAGGTAAAGGCAAGGAGAGAAATGATGAAATAACAAAACTCAACAGAAGATTTCAAAGGGCAGCTCAGGAAGACAAGGCAAAGTATTTTAATGAAATGTGTAAAGACCTTGAGTGAGAAAATCATGCTCAGAATTGCTCAAGCTGAATGAACTGAAGAAAAATTCAAGCTTCAAGATGGAATCCTGCAGGCCTCTATGAGCAAAATACTGAATGCCCCAGGATATATCAAAAGAAGATGGAAGAAATATAGTCACTGTACCAAACAGGGAGCTCTGGTGGCCAGGAGGTAGGGATGCACTGCTAACTCTCTGGGGCTTAAAAACTCCACCAGGGGCTCCAAGGGAGAAATATGAGTAATCTCCTCCCATGAAATTTACAGTCTCTGAAAATCTGCTGGAAGGTCATCTATAAGTTTGAAAGTTTGAAAGTTGAGTATCAAATAGATTTGGGAGACTGAACAGGAAGTAGCATAGGATCAAGAATATCAATTACAGTGTTTCAAATGCAGTCCTGGTGGTGCTCACTCAACTATGCAAAGAAATGTGAACATCGCTACCTGATCAATCGACTGGAAGACAGAGACTGGCTGGTACTTGTTTCCCACCATTCCTTGATTTCCTCCCAAAATGGTGATAAAGAAGAATGCAGAAATTATCAAATAATATCAAGTATATCACATACAAGTAAATTGTTGTTGAAGATTATTAAAAAACAGCTGAACAGTTTTATCAACACGGAACTACCAGAAATTCAAACTGAATTCAGAAGGACTAGGGCTATCACTGCTGATGCCAGTGGATCTTACCTCAGATCAGTGAATATCAGAAACATGTTTGCTTTCTTTTATGCAAAGGTATTTGACTATGCGGATTAAAATAAAACAGGGATAATACTTAGAAGAATAGGAGTTTCAGAATACTTTACTGTGCTCATCAGAAAGCTGTTCATGAACCAGAAGGAGTCAAACAAAACAAGGGGGTATGAGATGTTTTAAAATCAGGGAAAGTGTGTTCAACATGAATGCTGAGCAAATAATCCAAGAAGCTGGACTCTAGTGTGAGGATTGAAGACTCATCAACAATGTGAATTATGAGCATAACACAACCTCGCTTGCAGAAAGACGACTTAAAGCATTTACTAAAGAAGAAATACATCAATACCAAGAAACAAAAATCCTCACTCCTGGGCCAATGCTATGATCAATGGATAAAAGACTGAAGCTTTTGTCAATTATTTTACTTGGATCAACTATTAACATGATGGAAGCAGCTGTCAAAAAGCAAAAGACGTACTGCAGTGGGTAAATCTACAGCCAAGAACCATCAGAGTGCTCAAGAAGGAGGATGTCAGTTTGAAGACAAAGGTAGTGGATAAATAAAGTGCAGGTTTTGTCACACACTGAAGCAGTATACTACAGTATAGCATACAATTATTTGTGTGTGTGTGTGTGTGTGTGTGCGCGCGCGCACTGTCAAATCAGATCTGACTGATACAGGAGGAAACTGCCCCTCCTTCAAACTACATACCTCTGGGCTTGCAGTGCAGCTTCTTGCCAATAGGCCACCAGAGCTCCCTATGCATATAATTATTTTAACAATTAATTAATTAAAATTAATTTAAAATTTAAAATTAATTAGATCTGTTAGTAGTAGCAAGGTGTGTCACAATTAACTCAACTGCAATTAATAATATCCACAGCAATGTGGTGAACCCCAAAACACTATTACGCAGATAGTAAGTTGAAAAAAAACCAAAACCAATCTACCAAGTAATAAGAGTTTATCAAGTTTTAAAGCATTCACAGATGCTGTATTCTGTATGTATGAATGTATCTGTATTGTGTATGTATGTTACACATACATGTGTGCATACACACTCACATACAAACAAACTCAAAACAACAAAGGAAAAATAAACTCGAGAGTAGTTAGCATTCAGGAGGAAAAAGGATAGTGTCATCAAGCAAGAACACAAGGTTTTCTGTATTTTTAATATGCTTAAACTATTTCGTAGTTTTTAAAAATGAGGGAGGGAAAGGACTTATACATGTTAAAAACATTGAACTAGAGCTTGTTAGAATAACATTTATCCTTTAAAACTGATTTAAGATAAAAGTTTCTTACTTGACTGCCTCGTAAATATTGTTGGAGGTATGTCCTGATAAAGCATCATGCAAATTTCGAATAAAATAATCTCTGTATTCTTCTGGAAGGGCCATGAATGTACCACCCATCACAATGAATTCTACTTTATCCACACTGTGGCCAAGCTGTTTCAACTGAAAGACACACAAATTTATCAGCATTAGAAATGGGCACCCATGCCGAAGGTGCTGCATATTCTCAAACACATTTTGCAGTCTTATTATGTAGTTTTAAAAAAAGGAAGCTTGATTAAACCTATTTAGATAATCCTGTGAGAATTTTAAAAATGGACTTGAGAGTCTAAACTTTAAAAAATATATATATACATTTCTCTCATAAGGAGGGAGAGTTAGTAATAGAAGATGACTTCAACATTTATAGTCAAATGGAAATTCAAAAAGACATAGAATATACACTGGAAAGCAGTAAGACAAAAATCTGTCCATTATAAACAGTATTTATTGTTCATATGCTTTATACTAGATGTTGCGGTAGGCCTGGGGACAAAAAATACAACATATTATATAATCCAGGCTTGATACAAATGGAAGGAAAATGAACACCAGATTAGAAAGGGAGGGGTGAATCCAAGAAAGCAGTTTTAAAGTCATTGTAAAGATTCAGGGCACAGATGGCACCTCAAGCCTGTTCTGAGAGAAAAGGAAAAAATGTCTGAAAACTACTGATGATATATGAAATTATCTTTCCTATGAGGAGACAGAATAGTACACATCTTTCTTTTGTCAACTTCCATGAGCCTATACATAATATAGAGTCAAACTACCTAATTATGAACTAGAACTAAACATACTTTGAAAAGAATTTTTACACTTAATTTGGACAAAGAGACACCTCCTTTTTATACTTGTTTCTACAAACTGGGAGAGAAATTATATATGCAAATAAACACTTACATATGCACATATATATGCAAACATACACATCAATGGTAACACAATATTCTGTATTGATGCCTGTTAACAAGGGATACTATCAAAGCCATTCTGAAAGCTTTTTCAGAATATCTTGCCGGGATCATAAGCCAGATTTAATCAAAATCTCCAGAGGTTTGAAAAGATAACTCAGGTGATTGTGGTAAAGAAAACAATCACTACTCTATTTCAGTTTCTAAGTCTTTTTAAACCAACGTTCCTTTTTGGTAAACACGTATTTCATACTCTAAGCAAGTATAATTTTTTATCTTAAATTCATTTCCTATCATAACTTAAACACATTAAAACCATAGTTTACAATATACTTTCCAAGTAGAAATTAGGACTAGATGGTATTTTCTAACACCAGTTAAATAAATCCACAATAGAGTTAATGGCTATGTATAAAAGTACTTTTTTTTCATGTAAACAGCACTTTACACATTTTTTTTTGCAAAGAGCGCAACTATCCTCACACTATTTCAAAATCATGTTAGATCAGTGTTTCCAATGCTACTGACTTCTGTTTCAATTTTTTGTCCTGTCCATTGGATTTAATGTTACTGTGATAACACTGATATAGAAAAGGTAAGCATTTTCCTAAATTGGGTATAACCAGTGGTGAACTGAGTAGGCTTCTGATGGAAATGAAATACCATTAAAACCGCCCAAGAGTATGTGAATTTACTAAGAACTGATCCTAGCCTTAAAACCATAGGAACCAGCTCAAATCCACCAGATGCTCTGCTAGAGAAGGAGGGGCAATCTCCTTCTGTAACAGTCGGATCCAATATGATGGTACACACACACAAAATAATAAAATAAAAATTAAAAAACAAACCAAAAACCTATAGGAACAAGTTTTTTTATTATACTGCTTTCATAAATGTTAAACAGAAACATAACTTTTTAATAATCTTCTTTGAAATCAACAAATAAAAATCGTAAGAAATGGTATTTCCAGCTTCAGACATCATTTTCATTTATTTACTCATGCATTATCATTCTCATCCAATGCTGGAATCCTTCAAAGTGTTATTACTCATCATTGAACTATCTCAGAGCCGCCTGGAGGCACTCTTCTGAATGGATGTCAACACTATCACTGCCGTTGGCACCTTCATTTTCATCACTGGTGCTCTGCTGCACACAATCTCAGTCTTTCTGAATCCACTGCAGATGGCTTCTGGGGTTATCTTTTTCCCAAATAGAAGCCCATCACAGACTTCAGCTGTCCAGATGGTGTGAGCTCATGAATCCCAGACTGTATATATTCATCTCCCTCTCTTCTCATGAAAGTCTTAAACTAGTGGTAGACCATTTATCTAACAGTTTCAGCTGGCTATTAAGGTCACCTAGGGAGCTCTGGTGTCCTAGTGATAAGAAATTGTGCTGCAGTCACAAAAGCACGTAGTTCAAATCCACCAGCTGCTCTACAGAAGACTGGGCAATCTCCTCCCATGCAATTTACTGCCTCTGAAAACCACTGGAAGGTCAGTCAGCTATGGATCAGTTCTGATTCAACAGCACACAACAACTCTAAGGCCACCAAAAAAAGAATACTATAATTTTAAAAAAGACTTTTTATTGTGATTTGGATGGAAGGTTACAGAGTTTGTCTTCCATTCAACAATTCATATATATCTTAATTCATGACAGTTAATAGCAATGGTCACAACGTAACAGTACTCATCTATGTTTACCATTTTCATTCATCTTTTCTATCTGCCCTTCTGTAACTGCAACAACAATAGATGCTCAAACAAAGAAAATCTGTATTGTTTAAAGTGCTTGAACAGGTAGTTACATAGTACAAGTATTTAATCAGCTTTTATTGTTTTTAGCAGCTGAGGCTGAATCGACCCACTGCAGATGCTCCAGTGGGTTTTCATATGCAGTTCTCTCTCAGAGAATCTGGTGGATTCCAATGTTAATCAGCTGTAATGAGTTATAATTTATATACAATAAACTCCTTCCTTCATGTATAAAATTTAATAAGTTGTAATAAATACACAAAGTTGAGTAACTGCTACCTCAGTCATGACACAGAATATTTCCATAAGCCTCACTAGTTCCTCATGTCCCTCAGCACCCAATTCCCTATGTCCCTCCCAGGAAACCACTCACAATGTTTGTTGATCTGGGTCATGGAAGCTAAGATTCAATTCACTTATCTATTGTCTGAGAATTTGCATATACTTACTCCAAAAGTTTCACATCATAAATGACTTTCTATACATTGAAAATAAAAATATAGGCAAATATAGTCTGTACAAAAAAATAATAGTGTCTCTAAAGAAAATAGTATTTTTGACCTTGCCAGGGATTGTAACATATTTTGCGTTCTAGGACAGATTGGAAAAACTTATAAAGGAAAAAAGACAGTGTTTAGCGCTTACTTCAGGTTCAACCCAAATCAAGCAACAATAATGTCTTACCAAGCATAAAATACTAATTTTAAAATGACTGAAAAAATTTACCTGCTCTATTCTGTGCCTTGTCTGTAGAAAAGGGTCGTACCTGGCCCGGATAGCTCTCATGGAGGTTGGCTAAGGAAAAAAAGAGAAAAACTTCCTGTTATGCTCGTCAAAATAAAAAAATAAAAAGCAGTTCAAAAATGTCACAGTAAAAATAAAATTTCTTATGATTTGGAATACTACATGTAGCTTATGTCCTTTTCTTCTTCTCTGCCTTGTCAGGGTTCAGAACACTAAGCTGAATATAATAGTCTACATCCCTGTTATAAATAATGACATAGAGTCTTCCTGGATCACACTTATTGAATCCCCAGGGTCACCAAATTGTCACATCATTCACTGATATAGATGTCTGTGCATATGCAAGAGAGCTATGTGGTAAAACAACCTTTAAGCAAAATTATTAAATACAGCACAATCTGAATTGAACACAGGACAACTGTTTTACTACTGTATAATCATGAAACAGGTGCACCCATTCCTCACTTATTGACACAGTTTCTGAAGACTCAGTCATTATAGAAACAGAGCATTATGCAAAATGCACAATTACCACATCAGATCACAAAATTATAAGTGACTACATTATTATGTAACTACTAAATTTCATCATGACAGAACTTCCACACCACCGGAAATCATGGTTCAGCCAGGTTGACACATGACCTTAACCATCAGAGCCAGTGTTAGCGTTACTCTCTCTATCTCACATCTTGGCATTTCTGACTGATAGACTCATGTTGTTAATGCGCAAAATTGCCAGACAGATTTCTTTACTACCGTCATAAATGCAAAATGCTAACAAGAAAGTTGATAATAAATAGGTGTAATAAAATCTATGGTCAAATGAAAAACAGCAAGGTATAGAAGTACTACATGCAAAAAAGTAGGATAAAGAATATGTATACATTTATATCTCCATATAACCATAAAGCACTTCAAAAGACATAAAAGAAATAGATAGCATTGATTGCCTTTGCTTCAAGAGAAGAAAAGGATCGGCAGAGAATAAAAGTGGGAAATAAGCAAGCGTCTTTTCACAGAATCATTTCTTTTATATTTTGTAAATGGTGAAACCATGGAAAACAGAAAAAAGAATGAAAAGCCACACAAAAAGTCAGTAACATGCTGGCTTCTCGATCTCTTCAAAAAAAGGCTAACTCTGTTAAAAGCCTCATCACCGGTCTCCCATTTTCACACTTGCCCTCACACTGATAACATTCTCTACGCAGCCATCAACATGATTTTTTAAAAACCTCAATCAGATTACATCATCACCCTGTTTTAAACACTAATGGTGTCTCAGGGCAACAATCATAACAGCCAAACTCTAGCCTGATGACGGTGTGGGATTGGGAAAGTTTAGATCTGTTGTAAACAGGGTCAGGATGAGTTGGTATCAACTTGAAAGCATCTCACAATAACAGTTCATCATGACTTAAAAAAATCCCTACTTGATTTGTCTTAATGTGTTTGTTCAAGTTATTCTTTCTGCTAGAAATGTTCTTGATAATTTTATTGACTCCTTTATGTCATGTAGAATGCCTGGTGACATAGTGTGTGACGTGTCTGACTGTTAACCAAAGTCAGTGATGAAAACCCACTAGCTGCTCCAACAGAGAATGATGAGCACTGTCCTACAATGATTTAGTCTCAGAAACCAGATGGACCGAATGGCAGTGCATTATGTTCATGTCATTTAGGTATCACCTGAAATATCATCTCAAAGAACTCCTTCCTAATGAACATGGTTAAACTGTCATCCAATAATCAGACACAGTAATAAATAAACCACACTCACCAATGGTAATTAACATTGTAAAAGTCTATGAATAATTTGTGAATCTTCACTTTAAAAAAGGAATTTAAAAAGATATAATAAAGAGATTTTTAAAAAATGAATCAGTAAGTTGGTCGAAGTGAAAGGGATACAATAAAGGGTTGATTAGATGTTATCAAATGTATATGAATGATAAAAACCTATGAACCAAGCTACTATATTCTATTGTAAATCTCTGCTTAGCATTTATTAGCATAGATAGTATCTGATTTACAACATATTTGCATTATAACCATCCTTGATTTTTTGGAGAGTGGGGAACACATCTTATCATTACGAAATGGACTCCATGAAGTGTTGCAGAGTGTGGCTTGCTGATATTATCATCTCAGACGTTCAAGTGTATGATTTCTTATTCAAAACACTATCACAAAGATTTCAGTTTTCTAAACTAATCAGGGGCTTCAGTTGCTTAGGATCACTGATGCAAATGCGAATTGTTTTGCTAAACCTGAAAGGCAGATTTGGGAAGCAGTGAGGTATTTCTATGAAAAGAAACAACAGACAGTGACCCTTCAGATAAGTCTCACTAATTTTCTAACCAGAAATTCTTAGGGATCATTTGGATGATGTAGAATATTCTATAAATGCAGTTATTACTGTAACTGAAGGAAGCTCTGGTGCCTTAGTGGCAAGAAGCTGCTCTGCAATCCCGAAGGGATGCGGTTCAAGGCCACCAGCTGCTCTGCGAGAGAAGAATGGGCAATCTCCTCCTGTGGGATTAACTGCCTCTGAAAACCTGCTTGAGGGTCAGCTACAGGTGAATCCAATTCTATGGCACACAACAACTGTAACTGAAAGAATGCCAACTTTATCCAGCTCTTATTCATCTTTGGATTAAATCTTCAAAATTTCTGTATTTCTATGTATGTTTTAAGCTTTGGAGGTTTAATGGTAAGGAGCTGGATTGCCAACCCAAGGCACTTGGTTCAAATCTGCGAGCTGCTTCTCAGGACAAAGATGGGCAAACTTCTGTATGATTTACTGCATCTGAAACCCATTAGGGGGTCAGCTATGAGTCAGTTTCAACTCGAATGTACATAACAGCGACAACTAAAACACATCTGTAAACTGAGATGTAAAGTTTCCAAAGATAAAACAGATCAAGTTTCTAAAAACACTGATAACAAAAGGCAACGCTAATGAGAATAAAAAATAAAACAGGAAAAAAACGAAGTGTTCAACTTACATCAGATGGACTTATGATGATGAAGTTGCCAGAAAAGAACCCCCTAAGTCAGGGACTACCTACATCTGGTGTTTCTCATGTTTATTTCTTTATTGTCCATCTTCCATTATTATATTGTAACACCATAAACTCAGGGATCTTGCCTGCTTTGCTCCTTGTTAAAGAGGCAGTGAAATGCAGTGGTGAGGAACCTTGCAGGAAAGGTAAAAGCTGCCTCTGTCACTTACTAGCAGCTGTTCTAATTATTTCATGCCTTAGTCTGCTCATCAGTAAAGCTGAGACAATAACAGTTTGTACCTAGTGGCCTAGCAGTAAGAAACCGCACTGCAATCTGAAAGGCATGTGGTTTGAATCCACCAGCTACTCTGTGAGAGAAGCATGGGCAATCTCCTCCTGTGCGATTAACTGCCTCTGAAAACCTGCTGGAGGATCAGCTATGGGTCAGTTCCAAATCAATGCAACTCAACAGCAGCAGCCCCCCCCTTCGAAAGACTGCTGAAGGTTTAAAGATGTATTTTTCCAGTAACTAGAAGAATGGTATTTGTAGCCACTCAGCAAATACCTGGTGAATGAACAACTTGTGTAATCAGGACAAAAAGTACAAAATAAAAATTTTATGAACGCAAGTACTCATAAAACCACATTTCAGGTAAAGTATAATGTAATATTTTATCAGAACAATGATAAGTTGCAATTACTTTACCTCGTATCCTGTGTAAGACTGTGTTGAATACTCAAAATCTGAATCAGGTCCACCCGGGCAGTATCTGTTAAAACAACAAATGAATTAAAATTTCAGATATAAAACCTATTTCAACTGTCTCATTCAAGTATCTACATCCTTCATTAAAATAATCAGTTTCATTTTCAAATCATAATAGAAAAGCCTACCTTTGCTGTACCTGAAAATAATATTAGCATGTTTTGCTAATATATAAGATAAATATGTAACAAACAATTCATTGCCAATGAGATGGAACTGACTCTTTGCTGACCCTCTGACAGGTTCTTAAGGGCACATAAAAGGAGACTATCATTTGTCCCTGGAGCCTCTGGCAGATTCGAACAGCCTGCCTTTGAGTTGGCAATGCCACTCTTACTCACACTGGACTACCAGACTTTAATTACATAAAGGAACATCAAAATACTGAATTACCATAATTTTAAAAGTTTAAGCTTGTAGGGGTGAAGAAGAGGTACCAATTTTCTTTAAGTTCAGACTGATACTCTTGGTACTCTCTTGGTAAGCATACTTTAGGAAATCTTTCTCACTTTTTTTTTTATTATTTCAATGAAAGTTTACAGGATTTCCATTCATTCATTGCTGTACACTTTCCTCCCTGCTCACACTTCCCCCCCAGTTTGCTTTTGTCTTTGAAAAGTTTAAAAAAAAAAATAAATTCTTTCATTATTACACAATCCCCCCTTCTAATGCACTCCACCATGCAGCTTTCATTCCAGATGCGAGTCATCACAATAATACCTAATCATATATTTCTCCTAAACAGTTCTCTCGCTCATCTGTTTTAATGCAGTATACATTATTTATCCCCTCTTAGTTTTCCCCTCACCCTGATGTCAGTCCTGCTTTACAACAGGGGCTCTATGCAGTATTTGTCCTTTTGTGACTAGGATATTTTATTGAGCACAATGTCCTCCAAGGTAACCCATTTTGTATAATATTTCATTAGTTTGTTATTTTTCAATACAGCATAGTATTCTATCTATGAATATACCAGAGCTTCTCTATCCATTCATTTGTTGATGAGCACTTGGGTTGTTTCCAACTCTTTGCTATTGTGAACAAAGCTGCAATAAACATGGGTGTGCATATATCTGCCTGGGTGGGAGTTTCTTTAGGGTACATCCCCAGTAGTGGAATTGCTGGGTCAAATGGTAGTTCTATTTGCAACTTTTTGAGAAAGTGTCATACAGTCTTCCAGAGTGGTTGCACAAGTCCACACTGCCACCAACAATGAATAAGGGTTCAGTTTCTCTGCAACCTCACCAGTATTTGTTGTTTGCTGTTCTGTTAAATTTTGCTATTCTTAGTGGGGTGAGATGATATCTCATAGTTGTTTTGGGAAGACTGTCTTACTTTTCACTTTGCATGATTCAAAATCTGAAATCAAGTGCATCAGGATGTGTCCTGTCTTCATATCTTCTCAATCTGTATGTAGAACAAATCACTTGAGAGGTTGGACTTTAAGAGGAGGAATGTGGCATCAGGATTGGAGGACCTACCTAAGGCATTTGCTGCAAAGAGTCAAGGACTGTAGCTTGAGATATAGACTGAAGCTCAATACCAAGAAGACGAAGATTCTCACTACTGGGCCAAGTGGCAGCATCATGATAGATGGAGAAGAGATTGAGACTGTTAACAATTTCTGCTTGCTCATGTCTCCAATAAACACCCTTGGCCTCATTAGTCAGACAATCAAAAAACAAACTGCATTAGGGAAATGTGCTGTCAGGGACCTCTCCAGAGTGCTGGAGAGCAAGGACATCAGTCTGGAGACTAAGGTGTGCCTGATCAGGCCATGGTCTTCACAATTACTTGCTATACATCAGAGAGCTGGACAATGACTAAGGATGACAGAAGAAGAACTGATGCCTTTAATTTGTGGTGCTAAAGAAGAGTAATGTAGATACCATGGCTGCAAAGAAAACTAACAGGTCTGTCCAAGAGAGGGTGAAACCAAGTTGCTCCTTGGAGGCAGGGATTTGATTCCATCTCACATACTTTGGGCATGTTGTCAGGAGGGACCAGTCTTTGGAGAAGACTACTTGGATATCATGTACGGAAGGGTGGTGGCACAATGTAGAAAACGACGACCCCAGCTGAGATAGATTAGCACAATAACTGGGGGAATAAGGTAAGTGTGTAAGAGACAAGAAGATTCGCTCAGGATAGTGCAGGGTTCAGAGCTATTGTGCACAGGGTCACTATGAGACGTAGTTGGCTTGATGGCACATAATAACAACTGAGATCAATATATACCTTCTGTTGATTTTTTTTTCTAAATACCTTAACTGTAAGAATTCTAAAGGTATTTTTATATATAACCTTTCATTTTGATGTTTTTCTGATCCAAATTCATTTTCAAAATCAGACAATGGGAAATTAGGTTGTTCATATTTCCTTGTTTCATTTGTTAATAGAATGCCTATTATGTAAGTTTTTTAGGTGTTCTTTCAGGGAGCTCTGGTAGGCTAGAGATGAGGCGCTGTGTGGCCAGCCCAAAGGAACACAGTTCAAATCCGCCAGCTGCTCTGCAGGAAAAAAGATGGGCAATTTCCTCTAGCAGCCTCTGCTAACTCATTGGAGGGTCAGCTATGGGTCAGTTTCAACTCAAAAGCACTGAACAACAACATGCACGCTTTTAATTATATGCTGTAACAAATTAAAACTGGTTTATGTTCCACTTTTTTAAAGTATTGAAATATTCTACCAATGGTTTCTTGTCTCAAAGAACTAAATTTAGAATATATTAAAAAGAAGCTTTAACTAGTAGGCATTGATCTAGGATGCCTAGGAAATTAAAATACACATACAAATTATCAAAATTACCATACTTACACACATATATTTCCTGTAAAACTGATGTGTGGACATCTGTGGGGTTTGCACATCACAGCCACAACAGCAATCTATAAAAGAGTAATTTAAGAGCTATTATAGAACAATTAATGCATAATTTTGAAAAAGGAGTATCTCTCAAAGGTAGAAAGAATGACACAACTAGAAATCGGCACAGAGGGAGCTTTGAGGCATTCACAATGTTGTATCTGAGGTAGGTAGTGACTATAAGGATTATTCCTTTTCTGTATTATTCACTGCATATGAATAATATGTCTGGATTACTTTGAATTCACAAGAAATTAAAATAAGGAAGTAGTAATTTTCATTTTTAAAGTCACAATGATTCTTATTCTCTCTGATATACTGTTTCATGAAAATAGCCTACAAGTTATCTTAAACAAAATTTTACATAAATTAATAATCTTTCATTTTACTTAGATCAACAGTAAACATCCACGGTAACAGCAGTCAAGAAATCAAAAGACATGTTACAGTGGGAAAGAGAATCTGCTGTCAAGGACCTCTGCAAAGTGATAAAAATCAATGATGTCAACTTAAAGACTAAGATGCATCTGATTCAAGCCATTATATTCTCAACTGCTTCCTATGCATCTGAAAGCTGGACAATGAATATGAATGCCAGAAGAATCAATGCCTTTGTATTATGGTGCTGAAAAAGAGTTCTGACTATCCCATGGACTGCCAAAAGAACCAACGAGTCTGTACTGGAGAAAGTGTAACTAGGATGATCCTTAGAAGCCAAGATGGCCAAATACTTTCTGTGAGTATCGCCTCACATACTTTGGACACATAGTCGAGAGGGGCTAGTTCTTGGGGGGAAAAATCATGCTGGAGAACGTTAAGGTTCAGAGAAAGAGATGAAGACCCTTAGCAAGGTGGATTGACACAATGACTGTAACAGTGGGTTCACGGATATTAGAGACGGTAAGCATGGTGGAGCAGAGGTCAAGATTCAGATCTGTTGTTCAAATAGTGGCTAAGAATTATGGTTGTGTCGATGGTACCTAACAACAATCTTCATAAACAAATGCCTCAAGCTACACAGCAAGACGATGAAACTAGAACTGGACTTTTCACAGTCTGTGAAAAATATTGAGAAGACTCTCAGAGATCAAATGGGATGAGAAGGGAATCCACCTGAGAAAGAAAGCAATGACAGAAATTGAAAACTGGCCACACATGGGGGGAGAGGGGAGAAGTGTTGGTTAAAAAAAGTCTTCTATTAAAGCCGAAGCAACCCGGGCTTCCCATTGTCATGGAACATTATAAGTACGTTCTTAAAAAGAGAGAGAACTAAAACAACTATGAGATATTATCTCACCCCAGTAAAAACAGCAAAATTTAACAGAACAGCAAGCAACAAATGCTGGCAAGATTGTAGAGAAACTGGAACCCTTATTCACTATTGGTGGGAGTATAAAATGGTGCAAACACTGTGTAAAGTGGCGTGGCGCTTTCTCAAAAAGTTGCAAACAGAGACACCATTTGACCCAGCAATTCCACTACTGGGAATATACCCCAAAGAGACCATAACTGCCACCCAAGCAGATATATGCACATCCATGTTCATCGCGGCTTAGTTCACAATAGCAAGGAGTTGGAAACAACCTAAGTGCCTATCAACAAATGAATAGATAGAGAAGCTGTTGTATACTCACACAATTGAATACTATGCTGCATTGAAAAACAAGGAACTCATACAATATTATTCAAAATGGGTGACCCTGGAGGACATTATGCTGAGTGAAGTATCTCAGTCACAAAAGGACAAATACCGCATGGTGCCACTGTTGTAA
>NW_006399788.1:15914097-15914987 GCF_000299155.1 Elephantulus edwardii | reverse complement strand
CAAAACCAAAAAATCTCTGTGCAACCTGTGGTTTTGCCCTGCCCATCCATCCCAAGAACATACAAACAGTTCAAATGTCCAACCACAACTGAATATATTGAGAAATCATGGTATATTCACACAATAGAATACTATGCAGAACTCAGGAGCAAAGATTTCAAAAAATACATAACTTGGGAGAGAGTGGAGTACATTATGCTGCATTATGCTGTGTGAATGAACTAAATCTTCTAAGGACATATACTGCATAAGAGCATTATTGTAAAAATAGAAGGCTAACTAGTATAACACTTATGGGAACCTAAGGAGTCACAGAGTAGGAGGTGAGGTGTGGAAACATTTTTAAGACACATAACCAACTTGAAAGAGCTCCCTTTGGTTAAATCTGAGATATTTGTATACTTCGTAAGTAATAGTAAGGAATTATCATCTATGACTCCATACAGATCTAAGTACACTGAAAGTCTGACAAAGATCAGTATGCTTACACAGTCTCACCCCTATTACTTACTATTTACAAAATGAAAAAGAATACATTTATAAAATAGAAGACTGGCCAGCATATCTCTGGAGGCTCAAATCGACCAGAGGCTACACAGAAGAAAGATGAGCAATTTCCTCCCATGTGATTTACAGCTTTCGAAAACACGCTGGAGGGTCAGCTATGAGTCAGTGCTAACTTGGACAGCAACAAGAGACAAAGAAGTCTAGCAGACATTTTTTGTTGTTGTTGTTAAGTGCCACTGAGTTGCAGGCAACTCACAGCGATCCTATGAAGGAGAGTCCTCAGCGCTTGGGTGCCTTTCATCCTCTCTCCAGGTTCATAGGGTTTCCGGAGGCAAGCTATTATGGAAGTGGATGCCACTCCTGCTTTCAAGCTTGTTTTAATC
>NW_006399788.1:15912476-15913997 GCF_000299155.1 Elephantulus edwardii | reverse complement strand
AGGCAAGCTATTATGGAAGTGGATGCCACTCCTGCTTTCAAGCTTGTTTTAATCGGGGAGCTTCAGCCTACACTGTCTGCATTGGGTAGCCAACCATTAACGCATCTGACACATCCGTGTCACAGTGTTCAGCCTCACAGCAACCACAAGTGATGCGGTACGGCAACTTGTACACCAGGGCTATATGACCTAGAGGAATGTTTGAACAAAAACAATGAGAGGCAAGCCCAAGACATTACTTGACCAAAATGAACATCAGGAATGATACTAACTGAAACTATCTATTGTCTGACAGGACACAATGAGAACACAGTATCACATCTGCGGCGTTCTTCTCTAAGATGTAAGTTGACTCTAATTATGAAACCGCTGAATAACTATAAATTTAAATATAATAAACATCAGCATCTAAGTTGAGGAAATTCTACAGAACAGCTGCCTCAAAATTGTCAAGGTAGGGAGCTCTGGCAGCCTAGTAGCAAAAGGCTGCACTGCAATCCCAGAGGTACTCAGTTTGAATCCACCAGATGCTCTGCTGGAGAAAGAGGGGCAATCACCTCCTGTACCAGTCAGATCCAATTTGATGGTACACACATACACACACACACACAAAAAAGTGTCAAGGTAACAAAGTCAAGAAAAGACAGTAAATATCTAGACTAAAGGAAACCAAAGAGACGCAAAAACTAAATACAACACATGATTCTCAACTCTCTCCTGTAGGATATTATTATTGAAGGAACTCATGAAATTTGAATGAGGTCTGAGGATTAAATGTCAATCATGTATACACATTAAATTCCATGGTTCTACTGTGATTACAAAAGGAAAAGTAGTTAAAGCATTCAGCTATTAATGCAAAGGCTTGCAGTTCAAACCCCAGTTGCAGCAGGGGACAGTATGTGGCAGTATGCTTCTGCAAAGATGAATAGCCTTGAAAATCCTACGGGGCAATTAAGTCTACGGAAGTGAGTTTAGATTTTTGGTATACACAGGAAAAGACTTCTGTTTGTATGAAACACACACTAACATATTTAAAGCAGTAGCTTGGCAACTCACACCTAAATTGCTCATGGGGGAAAAGTTATCTGTACCGTCCTTTCAACTTTTCTATAAGCTCGTGATAATTTTTCTAAAGTTGTTGTTGTTGTTGTTGATGAGTACCACTGAGCCAGAACTGACCATCGCTGACCCTCCAGTGGGTTTTCAGAGGCAGTTTATCACATGAAAGGAGACTGCTCATCCTTTTCCTAAGGAGCAGCTGGTGGATCAAACTGCTCTACTTTTCTGAAGTAGTTGCTGTTATGTGCTGACGAATCGGCTCTGACCCTATGTACAACAGCTCTGAACCCTGCTCTATCCTGAGCCAATCGCATCATCTCTGACACACCTATCCCTATTACCCCAGTTACTGAGACATCTATCTCATACAGGGTCTTCCTCTTGCGCTGTCTCTCCACCCTTCCAAGCATGATGTCCCTCTCCAAGGACTAGTCCCTTCCTGCAACATGCAAAGTAGAG
>NW_006399788.1:15908199-15912016 GCF_000299155.1 Elephantulus edwardii | reverse complement strand
TTCTGCAGCAAATGTTTCAGGTCCTCCTCAGTTTCCACAAGCAAGGCTGAGTCATCTGCATAATGCAGGTTGTTGATGAGTCTTCCTCCAATTCTGATGCCACACTCCTCCTCATAGAGCCCAGCCTCCTGAATGATCTGTTCTGCATATAGATTGAAAAGATTTCAGAAACTCAATGAGACAGATTGATGCATGGCTGCAAGAACAAGCTCAAATGTACCTATAATGGCGAGGATGGGGAAAGAATAGCAGTATTTCATTCTATCAAATTATAAATCAAAACCAACTCTGTGGCAGTTACACCAGAAATGACAGCCACATCTGTGCTATATAGTAGGTGGGGCCTCAGATTAAAAAGCAGAATTCAAAGCCTTTGCCTTCTGAATGCTTACTATGTAATAAGGAAGAAAGACACATGAAAGAAAGAAAAAGTAAGAAACATAAATAAAATACTAAGAATGTCCAAAGAAAACAATTTAGTGGTGACTAGTCAGGGAATGCCTTCCTCAGGAGCAAACAACTATGATGAGTAACAGTCAACAGAGTTAAAAAGGTAACGGATGGCAGAATACAAAAATCCAAAATACATTAGCTTCCAAACCCTTTTTTAAACAAAAGTTGTTCTTGGCAGGTGCTGCTTAGTCCATAACAACTCACAGAGACCCTGTAATGGACAGGTGAAAATGCTCCTATCCCACACTCTCCACCAGGCTCAAACCTACTGCTCAAGACGCTGCTTCAATCCATCTTGTTAATAGTCTTCCTCTCTTTCTCTGAACTCTCCACTTTTCGAAGCATGATGTCTTTTCCCAAGGAATGATGCCTCCTGATAATATATTCAAAGACAAAATTTCACCGTCCTTGACTCCAAAGAGCATCCTGGTTGTATTTCTTCCAAGACAGATTTGTTTGCCCTTTTGGCAGTCCATGGGATATTCAATAATCTTCACCAATATCACAATTCGAAGCATCTATTACTCTGTCGTCCTTTTTAATTATCCAACCTTGACATACACATGAAGCAACTGAAAATACTATACCTTAGGTCAGGCCCATCCTGTCTTTAAACTGATATACTTGCTCTTGAACACTTTCAAGAGGTCCTCAACAGCAGATCTGACCGGTGTGATACGTCTTTTGATTTTATGACTGCTTGCTTCTGTGGGTGCTGATTGTAGTTCCAAGTAAAATGACATGCTTAACAATCTCAATCTTTCACCATGAGTCATGATGATGCCTTATTTGGTTGAGTTGTGGAGTCAGACTGTGTGAATCATAAATAACGATGGCTAATATTGAAAAGAATGGAAATTCCAAAACACTTAACTGTGCTCATACAGAATGTCTACATGGGCCAAGCAGCAGTCACGCAGACAGAACAAGGGAACGCTGTATGGTTTAAAATCAGGAAAAGTGTAGGTCAGCATTGTATCCTTTCTCCATACCTATTCAATATGCATACTTAGCAAATAATCTGAGAAACCAGACTATCTGAAGAAGACTATGGCATGAGGATTGAAGAAAGACTCATCAACAATCTACTTTATGCAGCTAATAAAATCTTGTTTGTGGAAAATTAAGACCTGAAGAACTAAGTGAAAGATACCAAAGACTTACCATTAACAGTAGAATTCTCCTTTCAAGTAACATATTATTTAAAACGTCATTAATGGTTTTTCCACTAATGGTTTCGTATAGTTGATCAGAAAAAAAAAAAAATTCCAAGGAACTTTATACTTTCACAGAATGTTGTTACTACTGTTGTTGTTATGTGCCACCGAGTTGCTTGCGACTTATAGCGACCCTATGTATGATTGCTCTGAACCCTGTTCTATCCTGTGCCCACCTTACTGTCTCTGCCACACATAATCCTAGTCACTCAGTCAATCCCATCTCATCAGAAGTTCAAGGTAAAGGATTTTCACTCGGAGCCATCTGAGATGGAAAATCTTTCCTAATACTAGTACCTGGAATTTGGACTTAGAGATTCCTAAATTCAGGAGGTACTGGCCACAGTATAAGAGACCGGCAGCAGCGCAAGGTGTTCGGAATCAGAGAAGTACAGAAGGCTTGAGACCTAAGCCATCATATCAAGAGCTGGAGTCGGTGAGAGAGGTGTTGAATGGGTCAGATGGGAGTGGAAGGGATGCTAGTGGACCAGGGAAAGGGATGGGTCAAGACACATGTGCCAAGGGCTGGGAGCAACAATGAATAGATTGGTTGCTTCTGTAATGGGGAAATGTCTTTCATCTGTTCTTTTCTGTAAAATGCTTATCTGTCAGAAACTATTCTAAATTTTAGCATTTGAATTCAGACAGACTAGGAAGAAGGATTAGCTATCTACTTGTGTTCACAGAATAGAGTTCAAAAATAACTGATTGTCAACAAGAGAGACCTAGTTTTATATTCACTGTCTGTCTCCTACGAAGCACTCTCTTGTTTTATAAAATGAATATAATGCTCCCTACCTCTCAAGGCCATTCTGAGAAATAAACTGGACAATGTTCCCAAAGTACTTAGTACGGTGACTGGTGGTAGTCAATGTGAGGCAGCTCCTGATGTTATTAATAACGATAATTGTTGCCTGTTGTCATTGTTAACTGCTGTCGAATCAGCTACCACTCACGGTGACTCTGTGAACAATAGATCTTAACCTTGCCCTCTCCCGTGTCATCATCATAAGCCCACCGTGTAGTCACTGTGTCAACCCATCTCTTTTCTTTGACAGTCTTCCCGTCTTTCACTGACCCTCTACATTTCCCAGTAGGAGAAGACTACTAAGCATTCAAAAGAAAAAGAAAAACCTCAAAAATAAGGTAGCACTAGGGGCACAGCTGATAAGAATGGCACAGGACAGGACACGGAGCAGATTATATTGTTCACAGGTTACTCTGAGTCAGACTCAATGAGAGGACAACTAACAACCACAGCAACAACAGAGGCACAGCAGAAAAAATGGATGGAGATAAAAATGCATAGCGATGAGGCCTCAGATGTGTATCTCTGAAGTGCGCTGTGATGGCTGGCTGTGTATTTCTAATAGGTTACTGTGGTAGCATTGTGAAAGATGGATGTAACACAGGTAAGAGGAAGTAAACCAACTGGGAAATTACTGAAAAAAATCTAAACAAGAAAAGATAAAGAGCAGGAGTAACAGTTTCAAAAAATACTATGTAACTTGGGAGAGGCTGGAGAGCATTATGCTGAGCAAACTAACTCAGTCTCATAAGGACAAATAATGCATAAGATGATTATTGTAAAAATAGAAGGGTAACCAGTAAAACACGTATGGGAACTCAAGGTGGGGGTGGGGGGATGGATAGGAACAAAACCACAGGGCTGCACAGTTTGGTGGAAGGTGGGGGAAGGAAAGGGGAAGGATCTGGGCGAAAAGACAGGGTAATGATCGGCAAGGTCCAATGGTGATTAATTCTGTAAAGCATAATGCATGAGAATGATTGTATGAAACACAATGTGAATGAAGAATAGTGTGAAACATATACATATACAAATAAAGGACAAAATGTGGACAACAGTCAAAACCATGTTCCACATTTTTTGGGACAAATGAGTACATGATGGCACAATGAACTAAAACAGATCCATAAGATCAATGGCTAAATATGCAAGTTAGTTCTGGCTACATTAAGATAGAGTTTCTATAGGTAGTAAAAGGAGAAGCATCTAATAGGCAATTTAAGATAAGCCTGAAGCAAAGGAAGAAGTCAGGGCTGGGAATCAATATACTACAATCCTTAAAAACATTAAATAGATGAAATTACCAAAGAATGTAGCTACTGTAATTAAAAAAAAAAAA
>NW_006399788.1:15901541-15902864 GCF_000299155.1 Elephantulus edwardii | reverse complement strand
CTGTTCCAGTCGTTTTTGGATAATCTTCACTAGAATCTTGCTTGCATGTGAAATCAATGCTATTGTTCTGTAGTTTCCACACTCAGTTGGGTCACCCTTCTTTGGAATGGGAACAAATATAGATCTCTTCCAGTCCATTGGCCAAGTAGTTGTTCTCCAGACTTCTTTATAATTATTAGTGAACTAAAATTCACAAATGAACAGCTTCTTCTTCCCACCCTACAATACCAGAAAGAAAACCAGTGGACTACAGAGATTTAGTTCAAAATATTGCTTCAGTCACAGAAGACTATTCTCAACATTTCCTTCTTCAGTCTCAGCATTACTGGCATTTGGAGCCAGAAAACGGTTTGTTGAGGGGGCTGTCAAGTGTACTGTAATGTTTAGCAGTGTCCTTGGCCTACCCTTCCCCACTAACACTAAAAATGTCTCCAATGTCAAATGTCTCCTGAAAGGAGGGGGAAAAAAATAATAATCCAATCTAGTAGAAGGTTATTATGAGTTGGAACTGACTCAATGGCAGTGTGTATGGATTTGGTTTTTGGTTGGGAATCATCGCCCCAAACAAAGCAGAGCTTTCCTGTCCCAAACACAGGATGCATTACCTTTCCACATGTATCAATGTCTGTTACCCATTTGAAAACCTGTGGAGCTTCTGTGTCCAGAGCCTTTACTG
This sequence comes from Elephantulus edwardii, assembly GCF_000299155.1. Lineage (NCBI taxonomy): Eukaryota > Metazoa > Chordata > Mammalia > Macroscelidea > Macroscelididae > Elephantulus > Elephantulus edwardii. The sequence continues at coordinate 15,902,188 of NW_006399788.1, read as the reverse complement.
GGACTTCATTATGTAGTCATGATCAACTAGGTCAGCTCATCTCCCTTGAAGTCAGCTGATATGAAAAGGCTGTCTTTCTGCCCTGGCTATCTCTACACCTTTTCAATCTACATGTGGAAAAGATTATCTGGGATGCTGGGCTCTATAAGGAGAAATGTGGCATCAGTAATGGAGGAAGACTCATCAACAATCTGAATTATGCCGATGACACAACCCTGCTTGCTAAAACTGAGGAGGACCTGAAGCATTTACTGCAGTAGGTCAAGGACTGCAGCCTTCAATATGGACTGAAGTTCAACATCAAGAAAACAAAGATTCTCACCAATGGGCTGATTGGCAGCATCATGATAGATGGTGAAGAGATTGAGATTATTAACAGCTTTAGTTTGCTTGGCTCCACAATCAACACTTTTGGTACCAGCAGTCAGGAAATTAAAAGACAAATTGCATTGGGAAAGTCTGCTGTCAGAGATCTCTCCAAAGTACTGAAGAGCAATGATGTCAGTCTGGAGACTAAGGTACACCTGATCAGGCATGGTCTTTGCAATTGCTTGTAAGTGCGTCCTGAAAAGCTGGACATGACTGGAGACAATAGAAGGAGAATTGATGCCTTTGAGCTCTGGTGCTGGAGAAGAGTGTTGAATATA
>NW_006399788.1:15896501-15901279 GCF_000299155.1 Elephantulus edwardii | reverse complement strand
AATCCCTGTATATGTTCATTAAAACTAATAAAATTTAATAATAATAAAAAAAAAGAAATGCATTCAAGAATCTCTTGAAATAATACACGTGAAAGCCAAACCTACTGCTGTAGAGTAACTCATGGTGACTCTCTACTGGGTTTCTGAGGCTGTAAATCACAAAGGGCAGGTGCGGCCCATATTTCTCCCTGAATCAATGGGGAATTGAAACTGACAGAGATGCGGAGTCTTTGAGTTAGCAGTGAAACTGACTATGGACAGCTCCCTGTGCAAAAGCCAACGTACTATTCAAATACTGTTGAAGAAGACTGCCAGCCAGAATGATGAAGAATAAATCATTTTAAAGAGTGACTTCTAAGACCTTTAGGGGCTAGTGACAGATAAAGCGAGAAATCTAAAGCTGCCTGGTCTGACAGACTGAAAAGGAGGATGACAGACAAGTTAATTTTTGACATGCAGAATTAATGGGACAAGATAACCAAGCAATTAAAATTTGTACATTTCCTGCTGATGCTTGGAATGTATAGGGGTGATACATGTCACCATGAGGCAATATAGCACCATGCTGGGAACACAAGTTTCTTAAATTTTTATTTTATTTTTGGAATTTTAGACAAGCCTGACCTACCGGCTCTATAATTACTAAGTTTAATTGTGTGCAATGAAAGTTACTTTTGAACTTGAGGTTCTTTATCTGTAAAAAGGAGGTGATGACAATATCATTATTTTTGGACAACTGCTCAAATAAGAACAGAACCTTTGAAAGAATACTTGGAATGTAATGCATTCTGCTGAAAAAAAAACAAAAAAAAATGGTAATTCAGGAGGTAGTAGAAATGAAAAGAACTAATTGTTTAAATTGTAGTTGTATAATTGTTTTAAAAATCCAAGGATTCTACGGGATTTAATTTAGTGTTTTCCTTTTTAAAACCTGTAACTAAAATCAAAACAACACACATGCAAAACTCATCAAATGTTTCGCTCAACAAATCTTAATTTAAGAGAAAGAGACGGCTGTAGAGGTGATCGATCAGATTAATTCCTTTGAGAGTACACCTTAGAATAGGGCTTTTCCTGCCTTATTTTTCCTCTGTGAAAAAAGACATCGAAACCGCCGGAGAAGAAGCAAGCAAAGGCAGGCGTAGACACTGCCCCAACAAGCACGCAGAGAGCAAGAATCGGTAAGAAACCATGTGGCGAAGTGATCAGATCAGGTAGTGGAACCCCGCGGGGAAAGTTGTGCTCCGCAGCTAACCTTCCTGGCGTCACTCCTTCCAACCACCTCCCTCTCCCCTTCTTCCCTTTGACTGCACCTTTGCGTTTCTGCCTCATCTCTGTGCGTTGCAGATGCCGCCACTACGGGAAACGCAGGACCCGGCTCAGACCTCTCCGAAAGTTGACAGCCACAAAGCAACCCCGCCCTGTCGTAAAAGAACAGTCGTAAAGCTTTAACCAGGAAATTTACACTCCCAATCTGACCTGTCCGGTACAGGCGGCTTCTTAAGTGCCAGAAGGTAGGGGGAAAATGAGCACAGAAAAGACCCTGCATGGGATTCAGGCCAAGAGAGGGAAAAAAGCTGAAAACCCTGGCAGTTTCTGGAGTACGTCAGCCTAGGAAACATTGCAACAGAACTGCTGTAGACAGCTACAGAAAGCCCAGGGAAGAATGCAAGAGTGGGAGGTCTTAAAATAAAAGTCTAGGGTTTGCAGATAACCTCACTTGGAGGAGGTTGGGCAGGAGCAGGAGGACAGTTGTGGTGTGGTGGAAATAAATCCAGAGCCTGGAAGAGACCAGCGGGAATAGAGTAACAATCAAGGGCAAGCAATGTCCAAGGTTTCAATGTGCAGAAACACCCCAAATTATTTTATATGTTTATTGTGAGTAGAGTTCGAATCAGCCAAGTCAAAATAAAGTATTTGGAAAGGTTCTTGGAGGGTGAGGGTGGGGCCGAACAATGAAAGTTTTGTTTATTTAGTTTTGTTAATTTCTAGGAAAATAACATGAAAAGGATCTTGCAAGGTCTGTTAGTAACAGAAGCTGCAGTGATGGCAATTGTCTTTAATAAAGAAGGAACAGATGACTGACACGTTCATTTTGGGCATGCAGAATTTACTTAAAACAGTCAAATTTCATGAATTAAAACAGTCTCATCACCACTACTCTATCTTACTGGTGGTTTTCACAATGCTGGAAAGTGTGCCATACGTGTTTCGCATTATTAGGGTCACTAAGGTGGATAGGTTTATATAGAGCTCAAGATTAAGACAGCCTTGGGAGGAAGAAAGACCAGCCATCTGATAAAGTGCTTGGAAGATGAAGCCCTCAGATTGAAAGGCACTCAAGATAAGTTCTGAGATGACACTTTATCTACTGCCATCGATTCACGATCCTTAGTGGTGCAGTAAGGAGCTCCTGTGGCTTTGTGATAAAGAGTTGCACTGCCAACCTAAAGGTACATGCTTTGAATCCATTAGCTGCTCTGCAGAAGAAAGGCAGTATCCTGTGCAATTTACTGCCTCTGAAAACCTGCTGGAGGGTCAGCTATGGGTCTGTCTCAACTCAGTGGTATAAAGCAACAAGTGATCCAGTAGATAAAGTGTCATCTCTTTAACAAGAGAGCCTTGTTTGGATCTATCAGCCACTTCTCAGGAGAAAGATGAAACAGTGTGCTCCCATAAAGATGTATACCCTTGGATGACCTATGAGAGAGCGGTTCTACTGTATCCTGATAGGGTCTTTATGAATTATATTTGGTTCAGTGGCAGTAGGTTTGGCGTTTTGGGTTGAGTATCTAGTACAGTGGTTGAATGTTTGGCAGCTAACTGAAAGGTCACTAGTTCAAAGCTACCAGTAACTCTGACAGAAAAATTGACTTCTTCTGTAAAGATTGTTGTATGTGCAATCGAGTCAGAACCGACCCAGAGGTGACCCTCTATCAGGGTTTCTGAGGCAGTTAATCACACAGGAGGAGGTTTTTGCCATGGAGCAGCTGGTGGATTCAAACCATGTCTTTGGGGTTGCAGCACAGCTTCTTAGTTAGCAAAGATTACAGCCTTGGAAATCCTATAGGTTAGTTCTGTCCTTTGGGTTTACTAAGAGTAGGAACTGGCTTGATAGCAGTGGGTTTGGGGTTTTTTTGACAGTTCAGGAAATCCTCTGGGTTACTTCTACCCTGTCCTGTAGGGTCACTAAGAGTCACAGGTCGATGACAGGGATTGTTGTTTACTATCTATTTTAAAATGTTTTTATCACTTGGAAATTTTCCCTTTGTTCTTTTACCTCTTTGAAAGCAGTAATTAAGACTCATCAATAAAGATCTGCCAACTACCTTCTGTTCCTTACTTCTTAGCAGAATTGGAGTAACTCAGAGTATGACTCAGCCAGCACCCTGGGACTGTCTTGGTCCATCTCTTTCTCCTAGAGTGCTACCCAATGTGTTTTTAACTTTGCAAGTCATTGAGTGATCATACTATCATACTATGCACAAAAAATCTAAGAGGAAAATAAAATGTTTTTCTTTAACCTTAGGGTTTCTGAGTGTCTTTTTTTTCTTTACTTAAAACAATGAACTCATGAAATATTATACAAACTGGGTGACCATGGAGGACATTATGCTGAGTGAAATATCTTAGACAAATACTGCATAATGCTACTGTTACAGAATAGGACTGACTTGGGGGTTGGGAGAAAACTAAGAAAAAAGGGGATAAATGAGGTACACGACATTGAAACAGACAAGGGAGAGAACTGTATAAAAGGAATATATGATTAGATATTATTGGCATGACAAAAACCCAGAATAAGAGCTACATAGTAAAGTGGTCTGGGAGTCGGGGGAGGCGGGAACTACTGTATAACTTTTTTCCAAAGAAAAAAGCAAACTGGGAAAGGGGACAGGGAGGAAAATATGAAACAATGAATGAATGGAAATCCAAGTTCTTTATAAACTTCCATTAAAATTTTAAATAAAAGGTTTTATTACACAAAAGTTGTCACATAATTGGATATCTCTCTACTTTGTACACAATCATTCTTACTCTCCATAGAAAAGCTGCTTGGTAACTTCTCATCTAGTGATGGCAAGCACTAAAATCCTTATTTTTTATAGAATACTTGTAAAACTGCCCCAGTGTTTTGAGTTGAAAGCAATACATTGGTAATGGCTCTTGCACCCAGCATCGGGAATGTCTTTTTTATTCAGAAATACAAAATAAATTATCTGTAGGCATAGACAATGACAGCAGTAACCCGCATTACATATTGTCATCTGAAACTAGTAAAATGGTTATGGTGATTTTTTCAGACATTGACCAGCCTTTTCTCCAGTCATTTCCTTCAGCTGACTTCTCAGAAGTTGTTGTTGAGGAAAATGCCTTGTGCTTCCTGTCACAGTTCATTAATAAGTGGTAAGGGACTATTCTGGGAATTAGAACATGCCTCCGCCCATACTACCTCCCAGTCCACCAATGCCAGGGTCTTTCTCTAGGAATTTCTGTGACTACAACTTCTGCTGTGATTGAGTGAGGCGACTCCAGTAGCATCCAGCAAAGCAGTCTTACAACCTTAGTTGGATTAATGATTCCTTATGAATACAAAATCTCCAAGCATAACATCATAACCAATTTCTGAGAAACTCTGCAAAATTTTCTCAACTATCAGTAAAGCATAGGTTGTACATAGGGTTTTCAGAGGCCTGCCATTTCAGAAGTGGATGGCCAATCCTTCTTCCTAGTCTGTCTTAATCTGAATGTTTAGATTTAGAGGAGTATCTGACAGA
>NW_006399788.1:15890546-15896401 GCF_000299155.1 Elephantulus edwardii | reverse complement strand
ACAAGAAAAAACAAGTTCGTCCTGGAGAGGGTGAGACAGGCTGCTCCTTAGAGTCAAGGATTCTGAAGCTCCGTCTCACATACTTTGGACATGTTGCAAAGCGGGACCAGTCCTTGGAGAGGGACATCATGTTTGGGAGGGTGGAGGGACATCGTAGGAGAGTAAGACCCTCAATGAGGTGGACTGACTCAGTGGCTAGGGTAACAGGGGTAGGTGTGTCGGAGACAATAAGATTTGCACAAGATAGAGCAGGGTTTAGGGTTGTTGTACACAATGTCGCTATTAGTCGCAGTTGACTCAACAGCACATAACAACTATAGGTCTCACTAAAGATCATCTGTTTAGCACAAGTTCTCATATATGTTCTAAGACTATAGATAAGAAAGATACTCAAATTATTCAGGAATTCCAAGGAGTTAGTTCTCTCTCAAAAAGCAGAGACAAAGAACAAGTTCTTATGTTAACTCAAAAAAAATTCAAACTCATTCCTATTGAGCTGGAACCAAATCATAACTGACCCCTCAGCTGGTTTTCAGAGACTATAAATCTCATGGAAGGAGACTGTCCATCTTTATTCTGCCAAGTAGTTGGTGGATTTGAACTGTCAGGGAGATGTCACTTTTGGGGAAGTTGTACAACTTCCTATGAACTACCTACCCCACCAGAGCTCCCTACATTTAAGTAAAGTTAATATAAACCTACAGGTGCCTAACAAGTACAAGAGGCACCAATGACCTCAGTATATCCTAACTCTTCAAGTCTCAGTTGACAAGCATGTAAACATAGATGCGTGATAAAACATCTGATAACACATACGTACCAATGAATACTTAAAGATTTCAAAAAAGCAACTTGGTATGGGCTGGGAAGATAGTCTTGGAAAATAGGTACAAAGAAAAAGGATACCTCAGATAGGAAAGACTAGACATGGCGATGACAAGGGCACACAGGCCAGGTTAGGTTAAAGTACAAAAGCAGAAAAGCATGTATTTTAGAAATATAGGTCAGATCAATTTGAAAGAAAGCAGATTTTCAACACAAAGTTATAGACATTTTGAAAGTCAGAAAAATAGTTAAAGCCAGACTGCATTTACATAATGGACTAAGGGTTCTGCATGGAAAAGTGACGTGATAAAAAGTGAGAAGAAAAAAAAAATTACAACAGCAAAGGGACAAAATGAGACCAAAAGTGGAAACTCAGTATTTAAGTAGAAAAAAAGGATGGACTAAGGAGTTAGCAGTGGAAATAGAGGTGGGAAACATAAAAGAAGAAAAAGTCACAAATAGTTAGGCCTTAAGTCAACTTAAGGAAAAAGAAGATCCAAAGATGACACTTTAGTTTTAAGTCTGAGTGAAGGGCAGCAGAATGAAGTTAAAAGATCATGTGAGTAGAGTCTGGGTTTTAAGGAAGACGTCGGCTTTGGCTTTAGACTATAAATTAAAAGTAACAGATGTAGTAGAAATATTCACTAGAATATTTGCACAATTAGAGATGTAACCAATAAGCACAGAAGGACAAATTGCTAAAGATAGGGACGAAAAAGTAGTAAAATACAAAATCTTCATAGTCAAAAGGATTACTTACATCTTATTTACTTAGCAAAAGCTCACAGTGTTTCAAGGAAAGGGGTAAAAAATGACAGATCTCAAGCAACAGAAAATAGAGTCTAAGAGACATAGGTTTATATTTGGTAAATAAGATTTTTTTTAAAAAGATGCAGAAGGATCACTCTTATTTGAGGGTATAGTACAATCAAAACTGAATACTAATTAACATGGAAAGGAAACATGATGTCAAAGAGGTTCTAGATAGGAAAAGGCTAGATTAGAGCCAGGGCCCCAAAGAAAAAGATTTTCTGGCAGAGAGATATTTCTTCTTCTGAAATAGTATAAGACCAAAAATGGATATAAAGTGGCATAGCCCAGAAGATAAGCCAGTTTCAATCTCATCTATCAAATTAAGGTGCTATCAATTCCCACATTATCTAGTTTTTAAGGAATAACTGAGTTAATATATGCAATGCACTAAGAACAGTGTGTAGAATATAGTAATTATACAGTAAGTTTTAAACTCAAAACCCAAACTCATTTCCGACAAGTCAGAGCTGACTCTCCAGCAGTTTTTTAGAGGCCATAAATCACAGGAGAGGTGACTTTGTTCCTACCATCCTTCTCAATCATAAAGCCACTGGAAGATTTCAACCTTACACCTATGACTTAGTGGTGTTACTTGCTACCCACTAGGCTACAAGCTAATATTAGGAGATAAAGATTAAATTCTCAATGACAATGAAAGAGAGCAAAAATAGGTGAAGTTAGATAATTTCATAAAAGGTATCTACTACCTACTATCTACTGTCCCCTTTCTAACAGATCCACTTACTTATTGAGGTCGATGTCTCTCCCCTGTTCATGGGCTTCAATTAGTTGTTTAATAACATCTCCTATGGTCAGCATCATCAACTCAGCAGGGCTGAGATCTCCTACAAAGAAAATATTCAGCAATGTTAACATCATATGACCTACTACTTATTTTTAATCTTATTAGCAAGCCATCGTCAAAACAAATACAACTTTTTTGTATGTGAGAAGAGTTCCATTTCGGAGCATATACACTACAACAAGCATGACAGATAGAGGCAGAGAACAACATGAGAAGAAAGAATCTACAATATGGCAACAACAATAGGGTATATTATAAACACCTTGCAGTTGTAGTCATCTATAAAGCCACATAAAACAAAACAAAAACCCCCACCTCACTGCCATCTACTCATAACTGACTCAGCTCACAGCTGACCCTCAAGTAGGTTTTCAGAGGCTATAAATCACATGAGAAGAGACTGCTCATCTTTCTCCCATGGAATAGATGGTCAATTCAAACCACTTGCCTTTGGGTTGGCAGTACAACTCCTTACCTGTTAGGCCTCCAGAGCTGCCTGCCTACACACATATGAAGTAGTATCAAAAAAAGAACAATCTTCCTTTAGCTAAGACGAAGAAGAGAGAATGAAAGGCCAAGAAATAAAAAGGAAAAGAAACGTAGAAGAACGGTAACAAGACAAGAATTAGAGCTGCCATCCTTACTTTAAGCTAAATCCTTGATAACTGTCACCCTCAGGAAATACATCCATTTGTGAATATGTTATTTCTAGGATAGAGGACATATGAAAACTGGCCACAAGCAAGAAATATGATTTGCTCATTTTGCTCTTGAAGAGATTTGTAGATGCATAGTCATGTAACAGCTCCCTCACTAGAGGGAGCTCTGTGGCCTCATGACTAAAGAGCTGTGCTGCCAATTCAAAGCCAGGTAGTTTGAATCCACCAGCTACTCTTAGGCAGAAAGATGGCTAATCTCTTCCAATGCAATTTACAGCCTCTGAAAACACTCCAGAATCTCAACTATCATTTCAAGTTAATATTAATGAGAGAGAGAGTTCAGAGTTCACAAAGAGAACTTAGGTGCATTATTTATTCTGATTCTCAGAACAGAGTGTTCAGTGGCTAGGACATCACTATTTGTTTATTCCATGAGAATGTTACCACAGAGTGGCACTAGAACCTATAAATGCAGCATTGTAATGGAGGGACATGGGTTCTATACCTGACTAAGGGTCTTAATGAGTCTCTAAAATAGAAAATATTGTTTGTCAATTATCACTACCTTCTCCTGCTAACTGGCAACCCCTTCTCATCTAAAAGTTGACATGTTCTCATTTGACTTCATCACCCCCAATTATAGTTGATCAGTTCAAGGATGTGTACCTATCCAAGATGGGCCAATGTGAGATTTTTTTTTTTCCATCAAAGGAAAGTCTGTCTCTCTCTTATAGAAACCATGGATTATCGGCCTCAAGACTCTTATTGCACTGACAGTAAGCATAATTCCTGTCTATAGGAAAAGGTGATCTGCAAAGATAATGAAATTATGTGAGGAAAGCCCTGGGAGTTACCAAAGCACTTCATTTACCTTGTCTCATTTAAAACCTCCCAACAACACTGTAAGTAGACATTATTATCCAATTATACAGACGAGGAAAATGAGGCTACGGCAGGTTAAACTATATTGTAAATTACATGGTGAAGACAAAAATTTAGGCCTTTGCATGACAACTTCCATGCATGTTTTTAATGTTCTATATTACCTTTAACGAATGCAGCACATATGAAACAATCTGAGAGAAAAAAAGTTCTATAACCAAAGGTAAAATCTTTCTAAGGTGGATAAGTCCACACATCAGGGCTCTACAAGGATGCCTTAGGGTCCACGTAACAGAAGTAGGGTCAGTAATGAAAGTGGAAGAGGAGGAGGAAGGGAAGAAAAAGAAGAGATTTTTTTTCTTAAGAAAAAAAACTTGGTGCTGTCCATAGTCAGTTTCACTGCTAACTCAAAGACTCCGAATCTCTGTCAGTTTCAATCCACCAATGATTCTGGGAGGAATATGGGCCGCCCCCGCCCTTTGTGATTTACAGCCTCAGAAACCCAGTAGAGAGCCTTGGTTCTTCCCTCCAAGCAAGAGGGGTCACCAGCAGCTCTCCTGGAGTCACCCACGAAAATTCGGCCAGGGTTCCCTCTCTTGCCACCTGTGCTCACACCGAAACGAACTGATCCAGAAACGGACTGAATATGTGCCACCAGTGTTTCCGTCAGTAAGCCAAGGACACCAGCTTTATCAAGTTGGACTAAGTGATCTTCCTTGAATGGCCTAGCCGAGACCTCTACATGCCAAGAAACAAGACCAACGCTGTACATAAAATGAAATTTCCGTTTCGATAATGTGAAAAAGAAAAAAGTTCTACTTTCATGTGTTAAATACTGAGATTCTGCATACAAATTAATTTGGAGAAAAAGGATTCAAGCAGATAAAAATTAATGATTTGAAAACCATTAGTAAACCCTTGAGTGTGTCAAGAATTCATCAAAACGGTAATTTAGTAAGAAAAGGCTCTGTGAAGGAAAGGGACAGAGAACCTTAAAGACATGGCAGAAGTTTGACAAGTAAAACAGAGGGTTATTGTTACTCTGTATCACTGAGTTGCAATCAACACTTGGTAGGTTTTCAGAGGCAGTAAATCACACAGGCAAAGACTGCCCACCTTTCTCCTGCGGAGCAGCTGGTGGGTTTGAACTGCATGCCTTCTAGCTGGCAGCACAGCTTCTTACCTGTAAACCACCAGAGCTCCCTAAAACAGCTAGTAATCCAGAAGAATTACTTATCCACTCAAGACAACTGCCTAACTGTAACATAAACTTTCAGACAAGGCTTGTTTAAAAACAGATTACAGTGCCTTGTACATAGTAAATGTGTATAGTTGTCTAGGCAAATGAAGTACAGAAGGCATGGTCAAAGGAACAAATACATGTAAATGAGCCTTTAAGGCGGTAATGACTTCCATTAAGCAGTTGAAAGTTACATTGTCCGCAGATAAAAATACATGTAAATGAAATGCTACTGACAGAGGAAAAAGGCTCAAATTTGGGAGAAAAAAAATAAATCCATGTAAAAGTACAAATAATGATTCAAAAGACATACTCTACAATACTAAGATGCTCTTGAAAGTTAATAAAGGAAACACACGCAAAATACACTCAAAGATTTAAGAGTTAACTGGTTTTTTTTTTTTAAAAAAAAGGGGGGGGAAGTGAACAGATTTTATGCTCTACTCATTGCCTCCCAGTCCTACTGTTTGCATTAGAAATGCATTCAAAGGCAACGAGGAGGTAAAATTATCCCTCTATGCTGATGACATGATAGCATACTTAGAAAACCCTAAAGACTCAGCAAGAAAACTATTGGACATAGTTGACCAATTCAGCAAAGTAGCAGGATACAAGATCAACATACAAAAAT